>NC_072737.1:124516120-124588691 GCF_026930045.1 Uloborus diversus | reverse complement strand
CGTTTTTTATTATCCACGTTTCATTCCCCTACTCAATCTAGACTTTGAGGCTATGTACTTTGGATTAAGAGATGAAAAACCTACAGCACATCTTCAAATTGGTAACTCACCCAAAAGTCTCCAAATAGCTTTTGATTAATTCCTTGCGCATTACTTTACGTTCCGTTTTTGCATTATTTCTGTTTTATTACAGAATTATAATTTATTTCTCATCGGAAAGGAATAGATGTCCAAAACGATAAAGACCTATGCTAACAAATGTCGAAAATTCACTGTTGCTTAAGCGAAGAAAGTCTCGTTAAGCTCTAGAAAAGTCTTTAAATAAATAAAGTAGTTTTAATTTTAGGAAAAAGCCTTATGGAATGGGATAAAAGAAAAAGAGAAATTTGTCATAATAATTATTTCTGTAATAACTAAAACTTACCACCGTTTTCTAATTATCGACCCTCTCTGAACAAACAATAACTGCATAAACAGAATTTCCATTTTGATGTCTCAATCCTGAAAATTTAAAATTTGTGTGCAATTTTAATTTAATTGATTAAACTAACAACTTTTAGTATCTATTCGAAATGTTTGCTTTATTTAAAATACATTTTTAACGTCGTTTCTAGTTTTCAGTGATATATTAGAAACTTTGCAATATATTTATTTTCTAAAGTTTTTCACAGCAAATTTAATAACATCGAGTTAAAGAGATAGTAGGTAAAGTCCTTTTTGTTGAAATCCATGCTGTAAATAAAGATTTAAAGTTGGAACAATAGATTTCTAAAATGTTCCTGTTTTGCAGTATCATTCACGATTATTTTCAAAATATAGCTCAAGGTCTGATTTCACAAAGTAATATTCATGATGCAAAGGTCCATTAACAAATTAAGGGAGAATTGAAAAGACATGAAAATAGAGATAGTTTTGAAATTTCAAACTTTCTTGAGTGATTCTCGGAATTTTCAAACGAGCAAGAGTAAAAAAATGTAACTTCCATTAGGAAGATGTTGCAATTAAAAGCTTCATTATAAATAAAAATATCTAAACTCAAAAGGCTGAGATGTAAGTTTTGGTATTTTATTCCTACCTTTAGCACACTTTCCCGTAAAGGTAAAAGATTACGAACAAAAACATAAAATAAGGCTTATAATTTCTGAAAAATCGTAACAGTTTTTTAAAAATCGCAAATAAGTTTGTTAATGTAATATTAAAAACGAAAAATAATTTATATTTAGGTATTGAGATAAGAAAATATGCATTTGTCGGTTTGTCATCTGCCTGTCAGTCTGTCGGACTTCTACATGTTCTCCCAAAGAACTTTCGATGGAGCAGTCCGATTCGTACAAATAATTTTTCTTCAAAAGATATCGGCAAGGACATCTCATTTCTATGCTTAATTTTTTGATTTGGTCAATGTTTTTCTTTAGTTATAAACAGCTCCAAAAACAATTAACATTAACGGTACATGAAAATTAAAGGCCGACATAAATCAAGAATAGAAAATGGGATTCGTTTTGAACAAATTCTACGTGAAAAAGCTCTTGAGGTGGAATATGTTGACGTGTATGTATATTATAGAGAAAAAGGAGAGAAAAAAACGATTTCTTGATTTAGTACTTTAATAGCACTTTTTGAACAGTTGAAAAAAAAAACTTAACATTAGAATATCTTGGAAGAAATTTGAAAAACATATAAAACCAAAACGAAACTGCGAATTTACTTTGAAAAATTTTTATTGCAAAGCAATTTTGTCGTAGATTGTACACATTATTTTTTTTAAAGTCATTTGAAGGGTATTTTTTGAACAATTAAAAGAAACGTAAATATAACTGCAACACAAAAGTTTTAAACGATTACAATATTTTTGAACGAAAAGACAGATTTTATTCAAAAACTTTTGTGAGAAAAAAATTCTGATAAAAGATACATCAATGAGAAATGGTATCAAAATTTTTCAAAACGTTTAACTTCTAACTTTAAGAGCCTTTGCTAGAAACTGAACTTTAGTACTCTCAATTACGCAACTGAAAAATTATTTTACAAACAGTCTCCTTTTTCATAGTAAGAATTTAAAGCTTTATTCTATGAAAGTCAAGTGTGCTGGGATGGGGTTAGGCAGAGTAAGATAAAAATATAAAGTATATGCGCACGCCACTCAAAAGTATCCGCAAGCTAATCATTGTCTATTACATAAAAAAAGGGGGGGGGATTGTCCGGATTCTAAAAAAAAGAGAAAAAACCTTTTTAATCATAAGAAATAAACACTTGCAGGTATAGGCTTTGAGGTTACAAGGAACTGGTCATCAACGTATAATGCCGATATGAATACAATAGTTAAGGAGCGTGCAAAGACTGCAATGACTCCCTGCCGCCTCCCTAAGGAGGTTTAGCTTGTTATTAATGCTGCATAAAAATATTATTGGGTGTTTGGACATAACTCTATGTTTGAGTTTTTTATTAGATAAGCTATTTCCCACAGCATAAACGATATTCTTTATCTTTATCTGTACTAATAATAAAGCTGAAAGTCTCTCTGTCCGGATTTCTCTCTGTCTAACCAGATCTCTCTCTGTCTGTCAGGATCTCTGTGACGCGCATAGCGCCTAGACCGTTCGACCGAGTTTCATGGAATTTTGCACAAAATTAATTTGTAGCATGGGGATGTGCACCTCGAAATGATTTTTCGAAAATTCGATGTGGTTCTTTTTCTATTCCAATTTTAAGAACAAAATTATCAGAAGATGGACGAGTAAATTACGAAATTATCATAACGTGGAACTGTAAATGGTTACAAGCCAATTGGTGAGAAACATTATTTGTAAATATAGAGGCGAACCAAAAGACCTTTTAATTTTTCTATTGCGGACAAAGTCGTGCGAGTACCACTAGTTTTAAATAAAAAACTTTTAAACACTACTAAAATACAACGCATCGTCTAAAAATACTCGGGTTTTCTGACAAACATCATTATTGATTGCGCATAAACATAGTTATTATTGCATAACAGATTTTCTTTTGTTTTCTCTAACAAAGAGATAGATAATTTGAAAGTACTTTTGACATATCTGGCAGGTTTTCATTAATTTTGGTGGGGGGTTTTTTCCATCATTTTTTTTTTTTTTTTTGTAGC
Source organism: Uloborus diversus (assembly GCF_026930045.1). Lineage (NCBI taxonomy): Eukaryota > Metazoa > Arthropoda > Arachnida > Araneae > Uloboridae > Uloborus > Uloborus diversus. The sequence continues at coordinate 124,585,573 of NC_072737.1, read as the reverse complement.
TTTTTAAAAAAAATACTGTTTATTGAAAAGGGGATGAACATTTGAGTAAATGTAATTTCAATGTCTCTTTTCCTTATTAATAAACAGTAAAGATAATTGAATGTACTACACTCCTCAAAAGACATAAAAGTATTAATTAACTTTGACAATAATTAATTACAAGATAAATAACTTTTTTTTCAGCTAATTGTTGATCAAATCTTAAAAATTGTACAAATTGGAATTAAACCTTTTTGTCCTTCACTCATCGTTTTTTATTTCGCAGTTTTTAACAAAACTACGTGAAAAATTTCAATAAAATAATAAAATTTGATTTTCAAGGAATCAATAATCAAATAATCAAAAAGTTACAAACCCTTAATCTCACAAAAGTCTTCGTGCAATTGAGAAAGAAAACTCAACGTATTATTAAGTAGTCTAATTTTTCATTAAGTTAATATTTAGTAGAATATCATTCGAAATCTAAAGCAGTTTTTGAACATCTGTGAATAGATTTCACCAGTTTTTTTATTTTTTGCAATTTTTGAGTGAGTGTTCAACCACGCTTTGAGTCTTACTGTTTTTGGTTCGCCTTTCGTTTCAATGTTGTATTTTTGTAATCTAACCTCCAAATATCTCCAAAGATGCAGCATTGGATTTAAATCTGGGGCCGGGGGAGATATTTTCAAAACTAGAGGACATTTTGATGCACATGACGCAAATTTTGAAAATCATGCGCTACTTATCGTTATCTTGATTAAAATAAAGAAAAACAAAGACAAAGTTGTTTCCAATAACCAAACTTTGGGCTAATAGTTAAAATTATCCTTCAAAATATTTAAATTAACAGCATGATTCATTATTTCATGAATAAATTCCTAACTATCAAGTCCTGATGCTGATGTGCACCCTCACACACTAACAACTTTATCGCCCTGATTAACTGATCCAACTAAGTTCTTAAGATCAAATTTCTCATTTTTTCTTCTCCTTACAATATCAGAACCAAAAATATTGATTTTTTTCCATTTGCTATTAAGACGTTATTCTAAAACGTTTCGGGCTTATTTATCATTGATTTTGCTACGTAAAGCCTTAGTTTTCTGTTTTTCGCACGGAACAAAACATTTTCTGCGGGAAAGCTCCCGGATACAATCCAGCTCCTAAGAGAACGGTTTCGGGGGACAGCGAACAGTTTCAAGTGAAACTAAAACGCAAAATGTTTCATTAAATCCTGAAAAAACTTTTACTGTACTTAAATGTGAATTTTCCATAAATGTTTTAATTGTAAATCTCTGATCACGTTTTGTTGACTTCGCCGGTTTACCCTTCCTTACCTTGTTTTCGATCCAATTTTTTTCTTTAAAGCATTTTATTACACTGCTATAAAATGGTATAGATAAACTAGTTTAGTGCTATTTCAAGCTGGTTTACCGCTACTTTGATGAAAAAAAATATATTTCGATTGGTATTTGTTATTTTTTACGAACACCAGTCATTTTTAAAAAGTATGCAGAATATTATGGAGTAAATAAACAAAAATTAAAGCCAAATGCTTTTTAAGGGCATATACAATGCAAAAATAGTAAAAAAAAAAAAAAAAAAAAAAAAAAAAACATTTGATAATGAATTTATCCGAAAATATTTCAGTGTATCATGATTTTTGTGGCTTGTTATTTCTCTGTCTCTTCGTTTTCAGAAAGAAAATCCATTTCAAAAAGAAAATCATTAAATATTTTGAAAAAAAAGCCTACTTGTTTTTTTTTTTTTTTTTAGAACTAGCGATATCCGCACGGTTTTGCCCGAAAGAGAAAATTAAGGTCATTTGTTTCAACTGTATATTTACAAAAAATGGATAAAGAATTTCTCGCCAATTTGCTATGTTCATTTGCTCGCCCATGTTATGCTAGTTGCTCGTCCACGTCGTGGCAATTTGCTCGTTTACGTTATGTAATTTGCTCGTCCATGTTATAACTTGATCCGTAAAATGTTCTTAAAATTGGAATAAAAAAAGAACAAAATGATTTTTCGTAAATTCGTCACGAAAAATCGCTTCGAGGTGACCACCCCCGTGCTACAATCTAATTTTGTGCCAAATTTCATGAAAATCGCCCGAACGGTCTAGGCGCTATGCGCGTAACAGAGATCCAGACTTTTAACTTTATTATTAGTAATAAATAATAATAATAATAAAGATGACATAGAGTAGAAATAAAAGTAAAGTTGAATGGCATAGAGTATAGTAGAATGTTATTTTGGTTTTATTACAAAATTTTAAACTGTACAAACACTTTTGGGAGCCACTGTTTAAATGATGGATCCATTTTTACAAATGATGTTTAAAAAGTAGGTATATTGCTTTACTAACAATAAAGCTCAAAATCTCTCTGTCGAAAAGATTTTTCAAAAATTCTATTTCGTTCTTTTTTTGTGATTTTATTTTTATCACCATTGGTGGATTTATTTCATCCGCACCGAGCGAATTACCATAACATGGACGAGCAAATTAACATAGCCAAGTTGGAGAGAAAGTCATCAACCATTATTTGTAAATACAGGCGTACCAAATGACCTTTCAATTTTCTACTACGGGCAAAGCTGTGCGGGTACCACTAATATTTAATAAAGTAGTTACTTAATGGCTGCTATTTTATTGCAAAAAAGAAAAGAAAACTTTTAATTTCGGCTGAAATGGGGTTGTTTCCTTCAGTCAAAAGTACTACTTTTAGTCACAGAAATTGATAGAATAAACAAAACCCAGAAAATACTTTTATTTTCGTAACAGTTATTTTTTAATTATTTTTTTTCAATTTCCAATTTTTCAAACAAGGTGTGGTCTTTATGACGTCACAAATGATGTCCTTTGGCGCATTTTTCACTGCGTTTCCACGTTATGATAATCAAGCAGCGAATTAAAAATTGCCTCTACACTTGCTATCAACCATATAGTTGCCAATACACGTGAGTAAAGATGAGAAACAAATATTGTGCTCTTCTGAATGGCAACAGTGAATAGCATTTCATCATTTGTGATGTCATTGGCAGAAACGTTAAACAATGAAAGCGCACCGATTAAAGTAATTTTTTAAAAAATTAAACTTAGTCAAATTATTTAAAAAATGGTGAGATCCTATGTTTTTAAGCATGCTCTTTCAGAAAAAAATACTTTTAAAATTTTGGAAACGACCCCATTGCATTGTCATTTTTGTTTTGGGTGAAATCATAAAATCATTCTATTCATGTACTTTTATACTTTAACATAAAGAATGCCAAAAGAACATTTACTTTAGATAATTTACTTTTTATGTTATTTGCCATAAACTTAAGTTTTATTAACTCTTAATGAGAATTGTGTCTTTAACACATGATTTTTCCATTATGTTTTTAATTCTGAAATACGCAATAGAATCTAGAAACTAAGGAAATTCATTTTCACTAAAACCGTATTAAAATAGCTTTAAGTATTCGCAGTTTCAGAGAAATGTGGGTAAACACATATCATTAAAACGAAACAATGCTAGCTCATTAAATATGAAGCATATTATGTTGCCAATTTATAGAACGTATTTTGCACTTTGCAAATGATGAAATGAACTTCCACAATGATTGAAAATGAAATGCCAAATGATTCGATTAAATATTTCAAAATACAAAAGAAGAGATAATCTAATAAATATTGTTTTTTTTTCCTTCAGGAATTGCTTTGAGTTTAATCAGAATGAATCATCTTGCAAAAAAAAAGTTTTTCGAGTGAAATAAATCTTTTTCGATATTTTTTGCCCCACATCGCATCATGGAAGCTTGGAAGATGCATTAAGCTTCGTGAATGTAGAATGATGATTACCATCAATGTTATTTGCCAGTGAGAAATGTTTTATTTTTATTTCTTATTTATTTATTTTACATTTTTTATGACCAGCAGCTCGGAGGTTTTTATTAGCACGATCTTTTTTTAATAGTGCATATTTTTCATGTAGTTCTTAAATTTGTACATAAGTGTCATTGCATTTATTGGTTACTAGTGGTACCCGCACGGCTTTGCACGTAATAGAAAAATTAAAAGATCTTTTGGTTCGCCTGTATATTTACAAATAATGTATGGTGAATTTTCTCGCCAATTGGCTTGTACCCATCTTACGGTTCCACGTTATGATAATTTCTTATCTCACCAATTGGCTTGTGCCCATGTTACGATTCCACGTTATGATAATTTCGTAATTTACTCGTCCATCTTATGATAATTTTGTTCTTAAAATTGGAATAGAAAAAGAACCACATCTAACTTTCGAAAAATCGCTTCGATATGCACACCCCCATGCTACAAACTAACTTGGTGCCAAATTTCATGAAAATCGGCCGAACGGTCTAGGCGCTATGCGCGTCACAGAGATTCTGACAGACAGACAGAGATCCTGACAGACATAGAAATTTTCAGCTTTATTATTAGTAAAGAATATAATTTCGTGATCTAATTCAATGAACTAGCACTTTTTATCTTTTTTCCTATCTTAAATATAAAGTGTTGAAATTTAAATTTTCTTTTAAAGTTCCGTGCTTTTTCTTCAAAGTAATCATGATTGTAACGTACCCAATTGAGCTCTTCCCCCCCCCCCCATACACACACACACCTAAAATGAAAAAAAGTCTCTCTCATAAACGTCAATATGTGGAGAATTTTAAAAAGATAAATCAAGACAGTTCGAAAGCATTGGAGAGTATTTGACGCCATTCAAACAATATACAATGACTGTAAATAACTATAAAAAAACACAGACAGATTTTTTTTTAGTAAAACATATTGATTCAAAAAAAAAAGGTTATTCTTTTCCAACTTCTAGGTAAAAGATTCTGCTTCTACATAAAATAATATCGCGCTATATTTTGTATATTTAAATCAGTTATTCATTTTGCTAAGATATTTTTAATGCGGACAGACGGAAATACCTAAAAACCAGTCATTCTTTTTCCACTGACTCCCGCTGGAACAATGATTAAAGATACCTACGTTTATGTTTTCGCTTCAAATATAAAATGTAACAGTGAAACCCAAGAAAAAATTTTCAAAAATGGAATTGTAAACAACTAATTTTTAACAAATTTTCCTAATCATTGAATATTACTAACAGCCTTGGTTTAAAATTTTGCTAGCAACATTTTTTCGGTAAAAAGGTAGTACTTAAAATAATTTTTTCCTATTATTATTTTAATCTAAAAACACGTTGAAGGAACAGGTTTTTTTACTAAAACTAATCCAATGTCTGTCCTTTTATGAAGGAAAAAAGAAGAAGGGAAGAATGAAATGCTTTTCGCAATAAGTAGGAAGATAAAAAAAATATATGATACTTCAACTTGAAAGTAAATCGTAAGTGGAATTTCAAAACTCGTCATTAAAGAAATTTTTTAAAAAATCACTTTTTAAAAGAAATTTTTAAATATTTTTCATCATTAAAAATTATTTAATGAAGAAATAGATTGTTTTAACCCATGGGAAAAGAGGAAAATAAGGATAAGTAGTTTACATTTAAAAATGACGATAGGAATAGAAAATTCATCATTGAAAATTAGATAAATTTGATAAAAAGATATGCCTTTACCAATGCAAAAAGAGTCAATAAATAACACTTTGTATTTCATCGGGGAATACAAAGCTACTGAGGAAAAAGTTTTACTCACCCAAAGAAAAAATAAGAAACAGAAACCTTAAAAATCCTCTAAAAAGAAACATAGTAGTTGTAAAGTGAACTTTATATTTTACAACTAGGAAGGCAAAGATTTAAGGCATTAAAAACATTCTTTATTCTCGGCAAATAGAGCATTTAGAGAAACAATTTTGTTTTCATTAGTAAATTGGTGACTAAAAATGACGAAAAATAAAACAAACTACAATGTTAAACACAACTGCTCTTTTAAAGTAAAGATATATAAACAAGTTATTTCGAAAGCTGTATTTTTAAACTACAGTGCTGGCTAAATTATTAGACTAAAGAGTTTTTTTTTTTTTTTTGTACACTATTTGTACTAAAATACTATTTGTTTTGCTGTTAAAGTACAGTACATACTGTACACTGATTATTACGTTATTTTAGCATAATTTTTGCAGGTGGCAGCACTGTCTGCTTTGTTTATGTTCTTTGTTTATCTACCTACCAGGAACGTAACCTCAATCAGCTCAAACAGTGCACTAGTTCTTGTTCTTTTTATTAGTGTGTTCTGTTATATTTAAAGTTAGTTTTATGTAATTAGTGAGTATGTGCATGTGAGTATATACAATAGTGAGTATAAGCAATTTTTTACCTCCTTTTTTAAAAAGTTAAGAAATGGTGTAAACTTTGTGAAAAGTATGCCAAAAAGACTTAAAGAGCTCATCAGGAACAAGGGAATGCATACTAAATATTAGATAATTATTTCACTGTTCGTTAATGTGTCTATAGTAATGTAATCAATAAAGAATTTGCATTTTAAAACAGTCTTAGTCCAATGATTTGGCCAACGCTGTAACTTATTAAATGTCAAATGCTTATTTAGTACTGGTAAGATGTAATCCAGTGCGTTACTTACTGAGTGTTAAGCGTATTTAGTATTAATAAGAACTTGAAATGCTTCTTATTTTAGCATTGAATTTTCTGGCATTCATTACTAAGCTACATTAAAGCATAACAACGTAAATCACATATGATTAAAACAAATTTTAACACAATTATTTACCTTTGCATTTGCAATATGTTTAATAAAAAATTGGTTCAATTGAGTAAAACAAACTACGTGTCGGTATACAACTATGATTTCAAATTATGGATTTGGATTTGAAAGAAAGCCGAATTTAATTTAACAGCCCTAATTTTAGAGCCGTAATCAATTATTTTTAATGAAGGCGGGTGTAATAAAAATGTTAATGCACTTTCATAAGATGAAAGTGCATGAAAAACATTTTCGACATTTAAGAGACAAATGATGCGACAAATAAGACAATCTAAGGTTCAGAGACTAATATCTCGCTCATTTATGTTACAATTGGTTTCAATTTCTGTACTCTCTTCATCAAATGACTCAACGACGAGCTGATGTGTGCATCAAATGACTTTCTTTTAACTCCACGTTAATGTGATTTCCCCATTACTGGCAATTTTAACGTGATTCAATAGTTTACTCTCTAAATATCACCAACGGTAGCCAAATTAAAACAGAATTTTTTAAAAATATTGCCAAATTTGTCGCCAAGTTGGCGAACAAAAGACTGGCGATATATCGCCAAGTGTCCACCAAATTATAACACCATTTGAGTTTGCATCCAAATTAACAATGATTTCCCCCCAAAAAGGGGCAAAAGACCCCTTTAGAAACACCCGAATGCAACCAAAAAGGAAGGTGCTCAACTAGACCCCACTAGGAGTTTACGTACCAAATTTCAACTTTCTAGGGCATACCGTTCTTGAGTTATTCGACATACATACGCACATATGCACATCCGCACGTACATACATACGTACATACGGACGTCACGAGAAAAGTCGTTGTAATTAACTCGGGGAGTATCAAAATGGATATTTCGGGTGATTATACGTTCTTAGGCACTTTCGCCAGTCTTTTGTTCGCCAACTCCGCGTGTGGTAGTGTTGAAAAGAACCCAACATTAATTCGGGGGTGAGCAAAACGGAAATAAAGGCCAAATTTTGAGTGAAAATTTTTTCGCGAATACAATACTTCCTTTTTTGGAAAAGGAACTAAAAATAAAGCACTCCTAATTTCCTTTTGTTTTTCCTTGACAAAAATAAAATTAATTAATTAATTAAGAATGAAAATAAAAGCAAATCATCTCAACAATGAATATTTCATAGTAAAAACCAGGGCGGAGTCGGAGTTGAAGTCGTGCAATTGGAACTGGTCTGATTTTGGGGTAAAGGAGTCGGAATCGGAGTCAGGAGTCGCAGGCTTTAAAATTCCAAGAGTCGGAGATAGTCATTTTCCTTCCGAGTCTATTTCTACCAAGGCTGCCGTGCCGGTTCAGAGTCTCATTCGTGAAAGCAGAGTCGGATTGGTTTTGGGGTACAAGAGCCGAAGTTGGAATCGAATGCCCTAAATTTCTAGGAGTCGGACCCCAACTCGATAGCCTTAGTAAAAATCTTTGCGCTTTGACTTCATTTCATTTTGATTCAGACATATTTATCTCTGACTTGCGTCCATGGTAAGTTTACGGAAGATTTTATTTCGAGTTTTATAAATAATTTTTTCCTACTTCTTGAAATTAAAAACGAACTCAGAATCACGACATCAGACGCGCTTCATTTTCAATATTTGGGTACTTTCTCCTGACGGTGTCAATGTTAAAATTTTTTGCTCTTAAAATAGCTAAAGAAAAATTTTAAAATATCTTTTCTATACATCTTCTGCATCAAGAGCTTTTCCAACAAATTTTGTTGGAAGCAAATCTGTCTTTAAGGTCGGGATCTAGGTTCGCCTTAAATGTCCCCGTAGGTGTTAATATTAAGCTTTTTTGAATTGTTCAAAATTGAACAAAAAATTGTTCATACCAGAAAATGAAACATGGGATTGAGGTGTACTTGCTGAGATCTTTCGAACAAAAGAAAGGTTCTTCAAATCGGACTATTCAGGTTTTCCTTCAAACTTCTGTAGTTCTTGCCTTACCCCTCTGCCTTTGGGCAGCAACTTACCGCTTAATACCCAAGCTTTGCCCTCAATTTACGAGTTAAACTGCACCATGTCTGCGGACTCTCGCTGGTGAGATTAATTCACTTTATATACCACTTTGTTGGCATCTCAGCTTCAATGAGATGACACCTGCCTCCAACTCGGGTATTCCCTATTCCAAACTGATGAGCCCAAACAAGGGCGAAACTGTAGTCTCTGGATAGGATTACCGAGTTGTCGGTACATTTCATGTTATTCACTCAAAAGTTAATGAGGGGATAGACAGATAGACAATTTCAAAACCCTTTTTTTCAATTTTTAAGTTTCCGATATTTATTTATTCATTTATTTTTTTTTTCTTTATTTTCAAGCGATATTTTTAAGATGCTTTAACTCTTCTTTCATGCTTTTTTCTTAATTCTTATACTTTTACGGGAAAGTAGGCTAAAAAATATAATTAAATATTTCACTGGGTATGTGTCGGTTTTTTCTTTACGTTATGAAATCACAATAAAAAGGAATTCAAATTATAATCCTTTTCCTCTTAGAATAAGTGGACTTCATTGTACTTATAGTATACTATAAAATTATCATAACGCACCTTAAATAGCAACGACATCCGTCATTACGTAAGTTTCGAATTCTAATACGACGGCTTTGCCTTAAAAAAAAAACTTTAATATATACAAGTTTCTTTAGATCAAAGGTTAAATAATATTAGTAATTAGTACAAAAAAATAAGTTGTATTCAAAACAGTTCAAATTTTTCTCCTTGCGCAGAATAAAAATGGTGTTTTTCTTTACGTATTGCAAATCTTGATTTTTTAATTATTTTTTTCCTGTATGGAAACAACCTTTCGAGTGTTAATATAATCATGTGTTCATCTGATTTGCATGTGAAAAAGATATTACAAGCACCAAAATAATTTTAACTGTTGCAAACTATTTTCAGTTCAAAAAAAAAGGATTTACCCTCTAAGTGCAAAAATGAGGAATTAATATCAAAAATATATTTTTCAGAATTTAAACCTGAATTAATCAGGAAAAAAAGGCAAAACCAGGTAAAAGTGAAGTCGAAGTTAATAAATCGTCTGCTTGGAAAACAAATTGCACTCAAAATGAATCAACATTTTTTTTCTTAACGCTTTATAAGAACAGTAATTCTCAGTATACATTGTGAAGATTAATTTTTATTCATTTATTTATTTTTATAATACGGGAAAATAATTTTTCCAGTGTTACTCTTGTCATCTGTTTATCTGATTTGCATGTGGAAAAGATATTACAAAAACCAAAATAGTTTTAACCGTTGAGAATTATTTTCAATTCAAAAACGAAACGCTTTATTCGAAAATGCTTAATAAACACCTAGTATTAAGGGGGGGAAAAAGAATTCATCTCAAAAAATATTTTTCAGTATATATACCTGAGCATTTTCAGAAAAGGAAATGTAGAAATTAGTTTAGAGTAAAGACAAAATAAAAAAATTGTCGGCTTTAAAATCAGGTTACATTAAAATTAAGCTTCATCTTTTTCGCTTGGATTAAATGTATGTTTTGTGACAAATTTAATGGGGTTTTTTCAAGCAAAGTGAGAAATTTAAAAAAGAAAAAAAAATAGAACTTACCGCTTAGTTCCCCCAAAAAGTTTTGCGCGTCGAAATGCGTCAAGGGCAGAGCAGGCAAACGATTTCTCCGTGAGGTGACTTCGTCGAGGAGTGCTGTTTCAAGTGAACTTCGAGAGCTTTCACGTGACTTATATACCCTCCAATGAGAGCTTTGTTTTCAATTCGTGGTAGAAGAAGGGGGTATTATCGGGGGAGGGGCATGCGTAAACTAAAATTGCAAAGAGCTGCATGACCTATCAGGTGGGTGGAAATAATTAAATCGGCGGTTGTCATTTCTCTTTGCGCACTGTGATAAGAGAGAAAAAAAGATACAGGCTTGAAAAACAGGATTTTCAGACGACAAAATGCAAGTACAGTCATGTTTGGTCACCATTTTGAAGTGTATACCCTAATTTTAAGTTTTACGGGTCTCTATAACTAGTTTTCTCTTTGTTTCTCATCCATTGATATTCAAATTTCAAATATGGCGGTTTCTTTTAGTTGAAGCAAAACTAAAACATGCTGTTTTAATAATTAACTGAACGTTACCTATACATTTCCTTATTTCTTAAAATTATTCGGGCTTATAGTTTGAAACTTTGTTTTTTTTATTTTTACTTTTTTGACTTATGAATAATTTAATAATATGTCTACTTTTTACAACTTTTAATGTACAAGAATTTTATTTGATCTTTTTGTTCACAGTATTTTTCACATGGTATTTGCATAGAATGCAAAACAGAAAATTAAAAGAAACAGTTTAATCTTAACATTTGAAAAAAAATAGTAAATAAATAAATAAACCCAATTTATAATTTTTTACAAATTTAAATCCACTGACTCTCTCTCTATATATATCTATCTATCTATCTATCTATCTATCTATCTATCTTTTTTCTTTTCAATTTCTCATTTGACCGTTATTTTCTAACCGTGATACTTTACTACTTTTACTGATATAGTTAAGAGTACCATTGTGTTATAAAATGATCAACCTTCAAACATTACTTCAATAAAAATTCATTGCAGATATATTGATTAATAAAATGTATTCAAGTTATTTGTGGAAAAAACATTCAATATTATAGTTGAAACCCATATAAGTAATAATGAAAAAAAATAATATAAATCATCATTTTTGGTTAATCAACTTTAGGGGTTGTTTCATATAGTTTTATGCAGTTGTCTTGCATAAAAATGTTGTTTTTGATAGGACATGCTTAAAAAAAACATAGATTTAATTATTTCTTTAAATGATTTGATAAAGTTTAATATTTATTAATAATTATTTTAATTGGCGCGCAGACTGAAATTCATTTTTTATGCTTCTGCATATGGCCACACAAGTGATGAAATGATTTTCACTGATGTCATTAGAGCACAACGCTTTTATTTTATTTATTTATTTATTTATTTAATTATTATTATTATTTTTTTTTTTTTTTTGAGCAATCACGATTGCTTATTGCTTTCATTTGACTGTTTTTGGCGTGCTATCATTTTATTTCCCCACCAGCACCCCCTGCCAGCACCACCGCCACGTCGACCGGCCTCACGATGCTGCTTCTCTTGCGAAAGCCGTCTCCAGGTTGCATCCATGTCCTACACACACACACACACACACACATACACACACATACACATACACACACATACACAAACACAAACATATACACACACACACAAACACATATACACGCGCATACATACAGACACCTACACATACATTCAACTACCCACACATTCATGCCTGCACACAGACACAAACACACATGACTACACACACATATACATACCCCGCCCCCACGCACACAAACACTCATACACACAACTACCAACACTCATGCCTGCACACAAACACACATGCCCACATACACATACCCTCTACACACAAACACACATACCCCCTCCCCACAAACAAACACACACGCCTACATAGACACACACACTCGTGATTGCGAAACACATAATTTGAATTCAAGATGACAAAATTCAATTTTTTTTTTTTTTTTTTTTTTTTTTTTTTGATGGTATTAAAGAAAGGTGGTTCGGGGCTCTAGCCTGAATACTTTCTGAAATTGAAGTCTTAAGAACGTGAAAGCAAGACTATATTTAGTAACATTAGGGTCCGCAATTTTTCGAATGAAAGCTCCAATTTTAAGCGATGTTGTTAGGTGCTCGAGGTCTTTCGCCTGGAAATTTAGGAAAATTGAAGATTTGAAAACAAAATTTGAGACGTACCGTATTGATTTTAGCTGAGGTGGAGGGGTTGGATGTTCGGAGGAGTAGCATTTTGAAGACTTTTGTATTTTCAGACAACATAGAAGAAGAAGTTAAAAGGAAAAAAAATAGGACGGGGGGGGGGACAATCAGCTGATCAATAAACTGTAACCTTTAAAAATTTCTAATTCAAAGGTTTCTTTTTCAATGAAATTAAGATTTTCCCCAATATTATTACTCTCATTTAAAATCACTTAGTTTTCTTAAGGCGTGACCTTTTCATCTCTTCAATAATAAAGAACATTTTTAACAAACATTCAACTCAGCATTCTGGGGGATGAGACACGGGCCCTGTGCTCCAGTACCTTCCCCGTGGGCCCATTATTGGAACCTTTTTGGGCAGTTTTTCAAGCGCGACGGAACTTGCGCTGAACTGAGCGAGCGCAGTCTTGGAAACCCCCCTGCGAGACGCATTTCTCTCCGCCGAAACGGACGATGACGTCATTGACGCGAAGCGCAGCGGGGAAAACGCAGTCTTGGAAACCAGAGCTTTAGATCCCAGAGCCTTCGGTTTCGGAAACTGAGATGGGCACAGTAGGTTTTGCTCATCTAGAGTTATCGCGTCACTGAGTTCAGTTATTTTTAGTTTAATAAGGAGTTTTAGTACATCTTTTGTTTTTACTAAAAATCCAATTCAGTCAAAAGACAACCAACAAAAATTGTTTGCTTAAGTAATTGTTTAGACTCAATACAAATTGATTTCAATATAGCAACTTCCAGTTTTTTTTTGTTTTTTTTTTCTTTTTTTTTAGACGCAATGGGTATGAGATAATGCTTGGGGGGGAAAATTATATTGGTTGTGTATGCATATCAAATGATGTATAACACACAACACATAAAAATGTTTGCATGAAAAACTAGCGAAAAATTATGGAATTAAAAACGTTTCTTATAAAAAAAACTATTAAAAGTATTTTTTTCTTACCAACGTTTTCTATCAACGTTGTTTGAAACATTTTATTCACATACTATCCATAACAAATAATAGTTTAGCTAAATAAAGCGAAAAAGTTACAGTTTGTAAGAATTCATGCCCAATTTTCTTGGGCAACGCGCCTTATTTAAAAAAAAAAAAACTATTAGGAGTATTTTTTAACATATTAACATTCTTTGAAATATCTTATTCAAATACTGTCCATAATAAATAATATTTTAGCTGCGTAAAGCGAAAATGGTGCAATTTGTACGAATTCACCCCAATTCTAATTTCTTGGGGAAGCGGCAGGTTTTGATTACTTGTTACTCCAAACTTAATTGCAACTCACTGTGAGTCCCTATTTAATAAAATATCTTCATACGTATATTAACCACAAAATAATTACTTAATATCATAGCCGAATACTAGCTATTTCTGAGATAATGAGTCCTCATGCAATCAATATAATGGAATAAGGCATCCTTCTTTATAGAAAGAATAACAGAACTTTAATAATCGAAAAACATTTTCTTTTAATTTCCTTTTACTAAGAAGTTATCATCCGCCTAAAAGAAATCCAAATGGAAATATTGAATTTAAAATGTCTTTAAAAAATATTTCAGAAAGGGCGCTTTTGTTTGAGTTATTAGTCACTATTTAAAATGACATTGCTAGTAGAGAAAAAAAAAATCCTTGGGGAATAAAATTATTGATTTTTTGTGCTCTGATGCTTAACACAAAAATATCTAATTTCATTCTTTGCTGTACGTTCTTTTTCCATACAGAAGTTAGTATAGTTAGTTTTTTTTTTGGGGGGGGGGGCGATATTTTATATTAATAATTTTTTCATTTTTTCAAATAGGGGTTTCTTTATTTTAACAGTTTTACTTTTAATGCACCAATATCGGTCATGTTTTATTCACATCACAATCAACTCTTATTTTCATTTTAACATGGTCCAATTTTCTTCATGGAAAAACAAAATGTTGTCTGTAATACTTTTAAATTTTTGTTTCCCGAACTGTACTTTTATTTAAATTCAGAGTTCTGTTTCAGTTTGTATAAAGAAGGCTGAATTTTCCAACAACAGTTCTGGTTAAAATTATAATTTTATGTCTCTTGGTTTTTGTTCTTTATTACTAGTTTTTATGTAAAATTTAATATTTTTATTTAAAGTATGTTTTTAATAAGTTTATTTAAATCCTTTTAAATGCAAACCCCTGCAAAATGATCTTCTCACCAGATTTTTTTTTTTTTTTTTTTTTTTTATAGAATGAAATAAAGCAAGTTTGTTAATATTGAAATTGTGAAGTAAAAATATTTTTTCAGCACTATGGTAAATCCACCAGTAATCGACACCCACAGTAGTTAATAACACTGCACTAGTAGTTGATTTATTAAGAAAAAAGCGAAATTAGGAAGACGGACAGAGGCGTCAAAAAATAAGCTAGAATTAAGCTGAAAGTTAAGCATTGTAATTTAAACAATATTTTATAACTTCGTAATTTTTGTACATTTTTATAATTTCTCCTGTTATTTTTTTTTCTTTATAGGTGTGAATCACTAATACTGTATCAACAATTACTTGTGGTTTTACCTTAAATAAAACAGATTGATTTTTGAAATCATGTATTTTATTAAAGATAAGTAAGAAGAAAAATTTGACTCTTTGCTTAAGGCAAACTTAGAAACAAATTATTTCTGAAAATTTTACTGAAGCAAAAATAAATTGTAATGTTAGGAACATGTACTCGTTTAAATCCGTGTTCCGGTTGGTTCAATGATTACTTCAATTTGCTTCCAATTTAATTTTCCGTCTTTTTTATCAGATATATTTTTCGTCGTAAACTATTTGACGGTTCTTGAAATCAAAACATTTCTTAAATAAGCAAAACTTTAAACTATTTTAATGATTTTTTAATGCAATAGCAGAGCTATTCTAACGTCTCGAGTGGAAAAAAATTAGCAGAAAAAATTCCTCACACGTAAAAATCATTTGAGACTAAAAAATACACATTTGCTGGTCTTGTGAAAAAACTTTAACTTTGTTATTTGTTCAGCCAAAATTTATCCTCCAAATTCGCAATTCAAATAAACTATAGGAGGCGCTGTACTCTCTGGTGGCGAATGGTGGCTGAAAGAGGTAAATCCAAGACCCTACTCACTTGATAAGTCATGTTCAGTGAGACATCAGCCTTGTTTACACAAGATTGAAAGGTTTTACCTCCTTAGTTAATTTCTTAAACAACCGCAAGATGGCGTATTCAAACTACACAAGCTTGAATATCTTTTTTGATTGTAATTTTTTGAATGGAGTTTATTTTTCACGAGCAGGACAAACTTTTAGACATCAGTTTCAGACTTTTCATTTCCAGCAAAATGTCTTCCGACAATATTACAATGTTTTGAAAATATACGGTTAATTTTGCTTTCTTGCTAATTCTTTTTTACAAATACAAATTCAAATGTAATGACCAGCAACAGGCTCTTGGCCCAGCTAGGCTGGTTCTAATTAATTAGTAGTCCTCGATGAAGATCAAAGGCCCTCTTAAAGCTATTCACCCCCTTGTTCATTACCACCTCTTCCGGTAAGCTATTCCAAGTGCCCACAAGACTAATAAAGTAGTAATTTTTCCAAATATCCAGATAATTTCATAAAGAAATACATAGCAGGCGCGGATCCACGGGAGGGGAACTGGGGGAACGTTCCCCCTGCAAAATCCCAAGCGTACCTAAAATTTTTCAGAATAGAATACATGAAAATTCCTCCGTTTTTTAAAACTTGAACTAGAAGAAAGACACCAGGAAAAGCGAGGAGGGAACTGTAAAAGCGGATCCAAAGAGGGGATATAACTGCAAGAAGTTCTCCCCCCTATCTCTCAAAAAAAAAAAAAGAGTACCTAAAACTGTTTAGAAAACAGAGTACAGGAAAATTTTTTCCGTTTTTTAGAACATGAACTAAAAAGAACCAGGAAAAGCAATTAGACAACAGCAGAAGCGGATCCATGGAGGGGAACAGGAGGAGTGCTCCCCCCCCCCCCCCCCGAAATCTCAGAGATACCTAAAAAATTTCATAACAGAGTGCAGGAGAATTTTTCTGTTTTATAGAACTTGAACTTGAAGAAAGGCTCCAAGAAAATCGATTAGAAAATAGCAGAAGCGGGTCCACGGAGGGAAACTGGAGGAATGTTCCCCTCCCCTCAAAATCTCATGTGTACCTAAAAATTTTCACAACAGAGTACAGCAAAGTTCTTCTGTTTTTTAGAACTTGAACTTGAAGAAAGGCACAAGGAAATGTGAAGAGAGAATGTTCCCCTTTTCCCTCAAAAAAATCCCAAATGATCCTAAGACTGTTCAGAAAACAGTACTGGAATTTTTTTTCTGTTTTTTAGAACTTGACGAAAGGCTCCAGGAAAAGCGATTAGACAATAGCGGAAACGGATCCACGGAGGGGAACTGGGGAAATGTTCCCCTTCCCCCAAAAAATCCCACACGTGTACATAGAAAATTTTAAAACAGAGTGCAGGAAAATTTTTCATCTGTTTTCCAGTACCAATCTTTTAAAATAAGTCATTTTGAACACAAACCTGTTTAAACTGTCTTTTGTATTTATTTGGTGTAGAGTATTATTATATGGGTAAAACCTAAAGCTTCCATAATTTAGTGGCACAACTAGAAGGGGGGGGGTACCGCCCCAGAAGGCAGATTAGAATGTTTTTGAAAACATTTATTATAATTAAAGAGAAGAATAGAACGTACCTGGGGAAAAACGAAGTTATTTTAATAAGACAGGGAAAATGTCGCGAAAATAATATAAATTTCTATCGTAAAGAACTCTTAAAATTTTCAATCGTGGTAGATTATTGATCAGTTAATTACATCCCGCACCTCCTATTTCTTTTATCCTCCTTCCTTTTTTTTTTCCTATTCGGTTTGAAAATAAGAAAGTCTTCATAATGCTACGCTTTGGAAATATCCTTTCCCCAGTCAAAACATTTCAAGAGCTCCTCAAATTTCGTTTTCAGGCCTTCAATTTCAAAAATTTTCAGGGGACTACCTAACACCTCGCATTCTCAAAACATCGAGAATCGTTTAATATTGCTTTTTTGGAGTTTCAAATTTGAAAAATTGCCGAACCCCTAACGTTACCGAATATCGTCTACAGTCACCTTTTTAAGACGACAATTTACGAAAATTTCCGGACAAGGGCCCGAATGCTCTCGTAGGAAATCTAAAAATGAAAAAAATTATAATTTCGAAAAATCTAAGGGGGAGGAGAACGTTTAAATCCTATGTGACTAAAATCGCTTTAGAACTTCATTTTCTAAGACTTCAGTATCGAAATATTTTTGGGAAGAGCCCCAGAACTCCACTGTTCGTAACATCATCAAAGTTTGTCTGTAAACTGCCTTTTTGGAACTTCAATTTCAAAATATCGGGTAGAGAGGTGATCGATTTAGATCTCTTCTACAAAAAAAATTGGGGTAAGCCCCAAAAAATCCCATTTCTTACCTTACCGTCAATAACTATCGCTTTTTTAAAACTTCAATTTCTAAAAATTTCCACCAAAGACCTCCCCTCCCTGAACTTTTCCTCCCCGTAAAACGTCCTCCCCGTCAGAGACCGTCTAAAACTGTTCTTACGATTACAATTTCAAAATTTTCTTCGGGGGAGAACCCCTGGACCAGTTGGTGAACATTTTAAGATTAAAATATAAAAACAATACAAATACAGCAATGAGCAAAACGGTTTTTAAAAATTATTTTTTGAGAACTGTACTTGCAGAATTTGTAATGCACAAATTTTTTTTTTATGCGAAGCGTTAAAACGCAGAGGATAGGTTGTATATCTCAATTTTTATGGTTATTTTTTTAATAAGTAATATCATATACCCCCCCCCCCCCCCCCCATAAACATAAATTGCTGAAAAAGTTCCCCTCCCCAAATCCATAGTCTGGATCCGCCACTGATACATAGTGGACCTATCCAAGGGAAATCAGGCATATTGTCTTGTCCGTCGCAGCTCTATATTTTATATCAAATGCAACATATTTAAAAAATGTAATAGACAAAACCTTTCTACCAGAGAAAACTCACATACATTTGGGCTTTCAGAGCCAAAAAATATATACATATTGTTCATTACACGGTTTGAAAGAAAAGAAATTTATATACATGTTTACTTCGATTCAAAGTTTGTGCATGCAGTAGCTGGTTATCATTTAAGTTTTAACTCGTATTTTTATGACTTTTAAAGTTTAAAAAGAAAGTTCCAGTTTGCATTACATTAAGGTGTAAAATGGTACATCGTTGCCAAATATCCACTAATGAGGCTCAGTTTTAGGAAAACACATCTAGATATCTAGATACGCAACCTAATTTCGCCAGCAAAAGAAGTAGTTTCAAAAGTCAAGATAATATATTTCTTAACATATCATCTTGACTTTAGTAAATGACGTAAGTAAATCTATGATTGAAATAAAATTAACATATTTTTGAGAAAATTTATTTAAATTGGAAAACTTAAAATAAATAAATGTGAAAAGGGAAAGTTCCTTGTTAAGGCAAATAAAACTTAGCTGAAGAAAACAACTTAAAAAAGACTTAGGTAAAATCATAGGTTTAATTTAGCATTCCGAACATTTTTCAACAACTTTGGATTTACTTTGTTGTGATATTATTAATCACTTAATTAAACTTATTTCCTTCCTAAACACTTTAAGACTTTTAATTAATTTGTACTGATACATAAATAAACGAGAGAGAGAGAGTGGTTCCAATTTTCTCACAAAAATTAAATGTGGCTACGGAAATAATCAAGACAATGTTTCAGATGCAGGGTATTCTGAAAAATACTGACTGTTTTTAAAAATTTATAACAGGAAAACGGTAAATGATAAAAAAAAAAAAATTCTTGCAGAAAATTCATGTCGCGGGTCGTAAATTTTTTCACCCCTGAGTTCCAAATTTTAGTTGAAAAAATTTTCAATAGATGGCGCTGCAGGTAGTAAGCCCGTAAATCAGAAAAAAAAAATAGAAATTTACATCATATTTTTTCGAAAACAATAAACAAAATAACAAAACAATGTTTTCAAATAATCGGCGGCTGTAATCTCATGTCGCAATCGGAGGGAAAATCGGTGAATTTCAATTCTTCTTCTTTGACTTACTGGCTTACTATGTGCAGCGCCATCTATTGAAAAATTTTTGAACTAAAACTTGGAACTCCGAGGGAAAAAATTTAGGGTACACCACATGAATTTTCTGCAAGAATTTGTTTTTTATCATTAACCATTCTCCTGTTATAAGTTTTTGAAAACAATCAGTCTTTTTCAGGACACCCTGTAGATTTCCTGTGACTAACAAAATGAGAGCATAAGTTCTACACTCCATTGAATAACTTCAAAAGGCACTGAAGAGATGTTCAAAGTAAAATCCATACGTTGTTGTTTCATAATTTACAATGACGAAATATAACTAGCGTAATACTGATGTTGTCCGATGTTTCTCACGACAAGATTATATTCTGCGGAAAATTTGCATTCGTTTAATACTCGTTGCACTGAAGCAGTGCTGATACTTCGGCAAGTCAGAAATATCGAAAGAGAGAACTTTACCAGGGAGAAGTTCTAGAGAAAGGCTTCTAACGTAGAACAGAAAAGATGTCACAAGTGATAACTATATCCCATGCGTATTGGATGTATTTATTTTGTGTTAACCCACCCTCGCATTTCCAAAACACTATGTCAAGGACGGATACAAGGGCGGGGCGATTGCCCCTCCCTTGGGGTTCTCTTCCTCGGCATTTTTTTCAAATCTTAGTGGTAAAACAAAAGAGCAGGCTATCTTTGATATGACTTAAAGGAAAGGATCCAGATTCGAATCTCCCTCCCGGAAACTATGGAGGTAACATGTTATTGAAGTTTCAAAACGCCAACGATCAACAGTCGGGGAACATACAAATTTTATGGGGTTCCTTGATTGTTCAAAAAGGAATGGGCCCGACTGTTGATCCATCTATTCTGCTTTTGAATTTATGATTTGTCTCATGTGTGTATCGATTATAAAAATATTTCAATGGTGTAGTTATTCAGTAGTACTTAGTAACATTCTAAACTACTGGGCTTATATTTTTTTTTCTTTTTAGTTGCTTTGGTTTTTACGCAGTCGGGTTTTTTGTTTTTATTTAATAATTATTTTTAAATTTAAAAACTGCGTATTAGTACAATTAAAAAATGAAATTCTTTTCAGTATCCCATAAAACTTTTTTTCCACGGAACACTAAAATAAAAGCTTCTTATGACTCGAAAACGCTTGTATGCATACTAGCAATTTTGCAAGTCAAAACGTTGTTTACTCACTTGACTTCCACAAGCCTACTTTGTATGACTACTTAGTATGGGTTTATATTATATTTCTTTAAGCTCACCCAACTTTACTACTTAGTATGGGTAAAGCTTTACATAGCACAATTCATTAACTTTTGATGACATGAAAAAAATTGATAATAACTTACATTGGAGCGTATTGAAATCTTTCAACGAAATTTGTCGAAATAGTAAAGAGTTGATGACTAAACCGCGTGATATTATTTTACTGAATTTTATTTATTTATTTTTTTAATGAAGTCTCACAAATTTAACTGGGGATTTTTCTTTTTCTCTATATGTAAAACAAATAAGCAAACCATCATTAAAATTTATATCCTTGAGTTTCTTTTTTTTTTCTGGTTCGTTTGATATTGAATGAATCCTTAGTCACTTTTATTCTTTAAGCTAGTTAGAAGATACTCATGTTGTTCTAACAATACATTGGCACATCATTAAATAACAATCATCAGAAGAGATTTCTTGAAATCAAACTGCCTTTTTTTTAATTATATTATACTTGATTCGAAAGAAAAAAAAATATTTGCTGTCTTTAATGCTTAGATATTGTACTCATTTCCAATTTCCAAGGTATTGCTATTTTTAGCTGCTACGAACTGAGCTTAAAGAAATATTAATAGATTCTAACAAACAACAAAATACCATGAACCGCGACTATTCATACCACCTGTAGCTTAAACGACTTCACTGACATCCTCCTTAGGAAAATTCGAACGCTCCTTTTCGATAATTTTATTCCATTCCTTGCTCTCAAAATCCGTGTTTCATGAATGTGTAACGAGAAATTTATTCATTATAAATTCAAATTTTCCTCTTTGATCTTCTAGAAATAAAATACATGTGGGGCTTTTCTCAGTCACAAGAGGAGTTTTCTTCAGGACTCAGATGTCATTTTAATATTTGATCGAACATTATCAACTAATGATATAAGCGTTGTTTGAAAATAATAAATTTGAAGATCACGTTCTTCGTGTTGTATTTGAAACTAAAAATATTTTTTTTTAGTAAATAACAAGTTTACGAAAAATGCGATTTAATAGAATGTAAGTAATGATATTCTAAGAATTCGCACAGAAAACTCAACACACTATCCCAAGAATAGGTTCACATTCGGAAAGAATATAACACTACAGAACTGGAAGGAAGAACACAACGCAATCAATTAGGTTGCGTTCGACGAAACTCACCGGTCGACCGGTAAGTAACCGGTTACAAACCGCAGCGTTCTATCATGTATCGGTTACCTCACCGGTTACCATTTTAAGATGCTGATTGGTGGATTGGAGCACGTGATCATTAGCTGTCACGTGATTAACTAACCGGGCGCTACCTGTCGAGCTCGTCGAACGTAAGCTTAGAATACTAATCGAAGTTAAAGTATTTTTGACCTGTTGCCACTATTTTTTGAGAAAATATGTAGATTAAACCTATATATATATATAAAGAGAGAGAGAGAGCGAACGGTGCTTTATTTGTTTGTTTGTTTTTTTTGTACCCGATGGCTAGAAGCCCTCATAGCACCTACAGCTCTGAAACTTGGTACAAAATACGAACGTACCCGGGGGTCTGCACCTTGAAGCCCGAACTCTAAATTTCTAATTCGTTTTTTTTTTTTTTTTGTAATTAACTAATTGAGTTGAAATTTCACGTTTTTTAACTAATTAGGGGGTAAAAAATCTCCCCACCCCCTAGCATTATATGTCGCTGAAAAGAGCTGTCCTTTCCGAACAAGATGATGTTTGTTCCATTTCTCTCAATCAATTAGAACAGGAGATATAAGCGATTCTAATTGAGATCCTAATGGAGCCAATTATCAAGGCTAAACTTGATTTTTGTTTCTGCAGTGACGTCATCTTCGGTATACGGTTGCTTTCGAATAGTAGAACCGGTGAATTCTTGATTTGGTTCTTACGCTGCTGTCATTTTAGTTAAATTCATTGTGCGAATATTAATTGATTTTCTTTTTAATTAGAAAGTCGCTTGGCGAATTTGGCGATAAACAATGTAGTTGCGGATTATTTGTTCGTTTCGCAAAATATTTTAGATTTCCAAGGATTGCATTTAGGTTTTCAAAGGGTGTTCAAGCATTTTAGTTAAAAAATATGATCACTGGTTATTTGAAATCAGACGGGGGGGGGTGGGGGAGGTATTTTTTTTTTAATTCTAGAGGTTTTTTTTTTTCTTTTCTTAGACGATAACTTTTCTATAGTTAAATTTTTCATGCGGGATGCGGGATTTCCTTTTTGTCCTAGATATACAAAGTTTTTTAATTGTGTTGTTTTTCTGCTGGAGAGTTGACTCCTTTTTCGTACGGGATACGGAATTTCTTTTTTTGTCCTGGATGTACTGTGATTTTTAATCGCAATTGCTTACCGCTGTAAGCGTCAAACTAGGCGTAAAAACAAGGGGGAGGGGAGTGGTTTTTTTATTAAACGGACTTTCTTTAAATTCTTAGCACGGGCATCGCCGTGCGGGTACAGCTAGTATATATATATATATATATATATATATATATATATATATATATATATTAAAACCCCTCCTAAAGGACACCCCTCTTGTGCGGACACTTTTTAATTCCCCGATTTCAAGGCAAATAACATTATTAAACCCCTGTCCTGTGGACACCCCTCTATTGCGGACAAAAATAATTGTCCCGTTAGTGCCCACATTAGAGGGATTATATATCCATGTATATTATAGCATACATTTACTATATACATTTTATTTATATTATATTCACATAAGGGAAGGCTGGCTGAAAACGATGCTCATGATATATCAGGTAGTATCTTCAACTTTAAAAATCATTGCATTTTTCAAACTGTTCTCCAAAAACTTTCTTTCGAGACTTTAGTTGAGCCACAAAGCCTTTAAAAAATGATTAATTAAATTAGCTGCTAGAAATATTTTTTTGCATACCATCTTTCATATTCTGATACTTTAATTTACGCCACACTTACTTTATTCAGAAGCAGATTATCTCTAAATTGATATTTTTTTGTCGCATTTATGAAAAGAAATTTTTTGGGCTTCAGAAGGTCGCATGAGGTTTTTGCCTTTTCTTAGCTTTACGAGTAATGAGAATATTTTCAGGGAAGAAAAAAAAAATCTTCCCCTGTAGAAAGGTTTTTCCCATTGTTTTAAAATAACAAAGATGGAAATATTTATGATGTACTTAATGCTGTTTTTTTAATATGGCAATATTTAATCTCAAAGACCTTCATCGATTTTTTTAATTGTACATAAAAATCCCGAAAATCATTTTTAAAAGACAAAATATTAAACACGTTTTCCTAGCTTTGTCATTCCTGCGTCAAAAATTTTTATCTTTTCTTTTAATATGAAAACTGTATTATTTGTGTGTATGCTGTAAAGATTAATTACATGTTGGGAACGTGGTATAAATTGAAGTAGCGGGGAAAAGTGAAATGTTAAATTATCTTACACAGTTTGTGACACCATCTATCTAGCAATATTTTATCTATGTCATTAAACTAATAGTTGATTCCAGACCAAAAGAGATAGCACTAAAAATCA
This sequence comes from Uloborus diversus, assembly GCF_026930045.1. NCBI lineage: Eukaryota > Metazoa > Arthropoda > Arachnida > Araneae > Uloboridae > Uloborus > Uloborus diversus. Next base: position 124,561,218 of record NC_072737.1, on the reverse strand, counting down.
AGGTGTATAACAATACGAGTCACTATCAAAATTATATACTCATATTGTAATATTTTGTGGTTTATCAAAACTAATTTTTGTCATTATAAAATGATAAACTATTTTTACTGAATATTTTAGATGTTAATAGATATCTACTGACATGCTGTGTAGTACTTATTTATTTAACTATTGGGGATGTTTTTTTTAAACGTTTAATATAGGAGAGACTATGGAGGCTTGACCCATAGGGATACATGATCCCATAGCCAAAAATATACCAAAAATCATTAAGTAGAAATTTGAAACCTGACAATTATATTTTAAAGTTATACTTGTACATAAAAACTGGCTTTTTTTTCAGCCATTTTGGTTTAGCTCAAGAAATAATCGTCTGAATGTGACAAGGGAAACTTTTTTTTAGGAAAGCATTCCGAAGTTTACATTATTCGTTAAATACAACTTTTTAAAAAAAAATTTCGAAGTGTAATGTTAAAGTATAGACAGTCTTTAATAATTGAGACATATTTTTAGTTAATTGCCACTGATTGTTAGTAATAGAACAAGTATGTTTGTAAAAATCGCATGTTAGGGATACTTGATCGGTTTGTTTAGAGGGATAAATGATCCCAGCGATCAAGTATCCATATGACAATATAAACGCAATGAAAACAGTACAAATGCTGTTTACTTAGTTGACATTAACTTTAAACATTCAAAACCATGTAAACATAATAAAGTCAATCATAGTTTGAGTGATAGATTTAAACAATCACTACTGTAAATATGCTAATGTAAATATGCTAAACAATTGAAATATCAGTTCGGACTTGTAACCCACATAACACCTCGAACATCTAAACATAAACTAACTCTACTGATAAATTATGTTCTGATCAGCCAAATGAGCTTGAACAAATTGAAATAGATGTCAAACCTTTGTTCAAAGGAAAAAATAAGTGATTTTACTATAGTTAGATTTACAACAAAAAAGTAAGTTTCCCATTGTGTTGACCCGTTAGCGGATAGAATGCTTTGCAGCTGAAGTTGGATTTCTAGAGTTTGAAATAAGTTTTCTGAAGCAAAAAGGTAATATGTTTAATCAATCAATTTTCCCTGAAAAATTGACAAAATGTGTTAAGCTGTACACATCCAGTTGGGTTGAGCGGAACTTAAAGAACTATAACAAACGAATTGTTTGCATTTGACTTGTCAGGTTTTGAAAACATACCCAAGCAGCACAGAGGCGTTCAAAGCTCGTTCTATAACACGTTCTGAGCACACCATCCGACACGTTCAAATTACGTTCTCTCAGAACGGTCTAAAAAGCGTCTATGTGTCTCGTCGATCGATGTCGTATAGCACGTCGAAATCTGGTGTTGTACCACCTCTTTTGCACCAATTTTGAACGGGGAATATTACGTTATATTAAAGTGGTAGGATGACGTTTCATTTTGGTGTTAACAAAACAATACTAAATATTTTGCTTTCACAGGTAAAAAAATTCGAAAAAATGAAGGGTGTACCCCATAAGGGGGTTTTCCACTTACAAATTCAGTTTTCGTCAGATCTCTGCTGAATTTCGTACTGAAATCTTTTGATGATCGAAAATTCCTCATAGAAAGACCCCCACCCTTAAAGAACACCACAGAGAATTTTTGTTTACAAAAAAAATCCAGTTTATGTCGGATGTTTGACAAATTTGGCACACTCAACTTTGTCAAGTCATTTGATGATCAAGAAGTCTCATAGGGGAGTCTTCGCCCTATTTCTATGGTGTGCAGATGCCCACATGCAGGACTTTTCCTTTTACAAATCGAGTTTACCAAATCTGACCCGTAGATACTTTGATGCTCAAGAACTCCCTTGGGGTTTTCGCCCCTGCTGATGGGGAACAATATATAGAGGGTTTTTCCTTGTACACATTCAGTTTGCGTCGGATCTTTGTTAAATTTGGTTCATAGGTCTTTTGATGCTCAATAATTCACATAGAGGGTTTTCCTTCTTACAAAAATCTAGTTTACACTGGACCTTTGACAGATTTTGCACATTTCTTTGATGCTGAAAAATCCACATAGATGAGTTTTCGCCTCCCTATGGAGGTGGAAATTCCCCCAAAGAAGATTTGCCCTTATGCAAAATTCAGTTTATGTTGGATCCTTTAAGAGGTCCTTTGATGTTCAGGAATTCACATAGGGGAGTTTTCTTCCCACCCTGAGGGAGGAAAAAGCCCATAGAGCGTTTTCCTTTTTACAAATCGAGTTTATATTTGCCAAATTTGGCACATAGTTCCTTTGATGCGCAAAAATTTACAAGAGGGGGGGGGGGGGAGTTTGGCCTCCCTTCATAAAGGGTTTTTCCTCTGACAATTCTAGTTTACGACGGATCTTTTCCAAATTTAGTACAGAAGTGTTCTGATGCTCGAAAACTCAAGTAGAGGAGTTTTCGCCCCTCTAAAAAAATGCAAAAATATCTTATACAAAAATAAAGGTAATATCAAAGCTTTGCCAAATTTGGAAAATATAAATTTAACGTTTTACAAAATTTGGCACATTGAGAGGGGTCAGGATCCTTCGACTCCTCCCGTAATTACTACCTTGAATTACAATACTCAGTGCACTTTTTTCTACACGTCGGTTTTTTTAACCTTTTGTTTACAATATCTGTTAAATGTGTACAGTTTTTGTAAATTAGGGTTTCATTTTTTCTGTTCTGCAGACTTAAATAATAACACAAAATTTACAAAAATACCGATTAATTTACAGATTTTGATGAAATGAACACTTGTAGAGGCTTTACTGTCCTTGAAATGCAACTCCCTAGAGCAGTTAATAGCAGTGCGTCTTGCAGTCACACCACAATTTCGAGGTTCGACTCTTGGGCTTATTCAAGGTGTATTACAACATAACTTCAGAGGTAATTTCAGATGAATACATGAACAGGGTTTGATGAAAAACCGGAGTAATTTAAAAAACCTTAGCTACCCTGGATTTTTTTTATCAAGTACCCTGGTCATTGTTGAAAATTGCGGACTTTCTTACAAGAAAAAAAAATTAATCTTGATCACTATTTTAACATTGTTTAAACTACGAGTATACCACTTTGTTACTTTTACTTTTCATAGAGATATGAATAATTTTAAATCCTGAATTTATTTCTACTCAAATTTATTACAAAAAGCGTCAAAATTGAAGAAAGAAAAAGAATTTGAAAACCATTTAGCATTTACATATAATACGTAAAATACACCGGAAGCTAACTTCTGACAAAAATTACTGAAAACATTTAGCATTTAGGTGAAATATTATAAAAATTGATTTTTCTGAAACATGACCACACCATAAATAGAAAACAGATTCACCCGTACAGAAACAAGTGTGTCACATTTTGAGAAAAGCTTTCCTTTTATTCCCAAAAGGCATTTAGTAGTATTTTTTTTTTCTTCAGTTTGTTCTAAAAAAAAACCCTCTGACTAAGTTTTACGTTAAAAAGAGCCGCATGAACCATAACCATGAATCATATCAAGTATTTTATACATCCTTCCACACGAGAAGTTTGAAATAAAAATTTGATCAGTATTTAAAAATATTAAAATTAGTAATTATAAAGTCGCAAAATAATTTTGCACACAATAATTCGGAATATGTGAGAAAATTTTCAGGTATGATTACAGTTTATGGAATCTGGAATAGTCATTACACAGTTGGTTAATTTTATATGATTATTGTAATCTACCTTTACACTTTGCAATCTTGCATTAAGCATCTATTAAAAAAGAGATTCCCTGATGTAGTTAATCAAATCATTTTTTTCGAACAGTACAAAAAAAAGAAAAGAAAAGAAAATCTTTAAAAGAGATTGAAATAAATTAAGTAAATTGCTTAGTTTGGCTTCCCAGCAAAGAAGCATTTTTTAATTAATCGTGAAATCTATATGCAGTTTTAATTCCTAAAACTTAAGAAGTTGTTCAGAAAGACAGATGCCAATTTTCGTACTCGGTATTATTTATTTTAGATCTTATATGTAGTTTGTTTCTGAAGTAAATGTTTCAATGTGCGGCAAATTTTGAAAAAAAAAATCGTTTTTATTGAGATAGTTTATTTTTTTCAATTGGCTTGTGTTAACAAACCCACGAGTTTTTTTTTTTTTTTTTTTTTTTTTTTCGTGCTGGGCCCGGTTTGACGAATCCTGTACATTAATAAATTAAAATAGTTCAATAAATAAAATACCTATTTTAAGGGGAGTTAGTACCCCCTATACCGTCAATGTTAATTTGCACATGTTCATGTACCTTTCTCTGAAAATCTATTAATGATACAATTATGAATTTTTTCTGTACCTTAAGTAGACATTTTTCTCTATACTGAAGTAAAATTTTACAGAAAGGAAGCTTTTTTAAAAAAATTCTAATTATATGTATGGAATTGGTAGCAAAAATTTCAAAGTCTAATACAATTTAGGTTCTGAGAAAAAGGAACATTTAGTTTCAAAAATACCATTTCTCGATATAACAATTTAAAGAAGAAAATCATACCGTATCAAAATATGTTTACATTTTTTTAAAGCTTATTTTAACTTACTTCTCATATGAGCACGATCAAGAAGTTTGTATCATTAAAAAGGTATTGAAATGGAGTATCAAAATATATAGAAATCAAAAAATCGAATTTTTGAAAGTATTTAGGGTACTGACTCCCTTTAAAGTTCTTACAATTTTCAAATGATGCACTGTAATGGCTAAGATTTGTCTACTACATATATGGAGAAATAAATTTTAAAAATAAAATACAGCAACACTAGTAAAACTATCACAAATGTAAACATGTGCTAGGGAATTTTTTTTGAAGTGCCTGCTTCTTTTTAGTCGATCTGTGATGAATAATAATATTTGGATGATTAAAAAAAATTACATTGGTTGAATCATTTTATGATTCTACTTGAAAAGGGTCTCAAATTTTCTATGGACTTCCCTAGTAAAGCCATTTTACGGCATTAACTTTTTGATTGTATAAAGAATTTTATGGTTAAAACCCTGAATTTCCTCTACTCCCCCTTTTTTTTCTTTCTCTAAAATGCAAGATGTTTCTTAGCCCTCAGAAAAACTCATGTGAATTATATTCTTATATTCTTTAGTTAATTGCAAAAAGAATAACGTAAGTCACACAAAAAATCAATGAAGTAACGCAAACAAGTTTAAAAAAATTTAATCACAAAATATCCTTCACTTTACATGATAAACTCTTACACATATTTTGATTTTAGGAGCAACCAAAAAGGAATTAAAAAGAAAGGCGTTGATCGTTTTGTCCCATTAATGACCTTGGCTGCCTGAAATGAAAATACAAATAAAAAGACAAAAATTGCAGCTTATAATAAGATTAAGTGCGTGAAAAATTTGAAGTACAGTCAAAAATCACCTGACGTAAACATTCTTATTTTTTGAATGATACAAATTAAACTAAATAAGTAGGAAAAAAATGTAACCCGAAATGTTCAAATCCAATGGTACAATACAACCGTTGATCATACCTTGGGAGCCCAGTGTGTTCATCATTTTTTAGAAGTAGTCATAGAGAAGCAATACATTTTTTTAACATAAGAGACAATCTGACTTGGGATTTTCTTAAATGAAAAAAATTACGTAATGATGTGTGTAAAAAAAAAACATAAAATATGATTCTAGTTTTAATCACAGAAAAACCATGCTGCTTTTAAAGAAATTTCAAAATCCAACTCGAGTACCCATGTTGGTGACTTATGTGCTATATATCGAGCAATAAAGACCCTTAATTTGTCCAAATCACTAAAAAAAAAAAAAATCACTAAGAAAGTTCTATGCGTTTTATATGATAGTACTTTTTTTCCCACCATTTCATACTGCAAAAAACATATTTTCATTATTTTAAAAATAAATTGATACTCTTTATTTCGGCATTTATGCATCATTTTTGCGTGTTTATTTGTTGTTTGATATGGAACCTGAATTGGTTAGTATTTTTAGTCTAATTGGGTAATAATTTTAAGTGTCATAACTTGATTCTACTTTTACATAGGAAAACCAGTTTGTACACATATAAAACATGGCCTGCTGCTTTCAGGAGAAGAAAAAAAATAAGCTTATTTCATTTGTTAGTGTTCTATTTCGTATTGGGTCACTCACATGTTAAATCAACTAATCAACTAGGCACTCAACCAGACCATTTCAGACTAACATGAAACTTTCAGAAACTTTGCTCATTTATATCATTAAGATGCATATGGTTTGAAAAAAAAATCATTCATAATTTATCTTACATAATTAAAAACTGAGCATATGTACCTATCTATCTATGCATTAATCTATCTATCTCTGTCCGAGTTACTTCTCCCGAACGCCAGTAAACTGAACATCGAACCAGGTATCGATGTATTCGTAATTTTCCCGTATTTATGTTTGGCTATGCAAAATAATCCCCCGATAATAATTAGCGGAGATATCAACTGAAAACTACTAATTATAATACTTGAGATAAAATTACTATTTCGAGATAAAATTACTATTTTTCGAGGGCTTTCCTCCATTCAAATTATCAGTGCTTCATCAATTTTCCGTAACAATGCTTTTATTGAAATTTGTAGCATGCAGAAAATCATTGAGAAAAGAGATCTGTTGCATTTTTTTCGCAAACATGAACAAATAAAATTCTGAGTTTTGCTTTGAGGGTTTTCCTGTGAACGAGATACTTAAAATATTCCCTTTTTGGTTATTTTCCCGGAATCTGCCGCAAAATGTTACTGATTTTTTTAGTTTTTTGTTCAAGAGTGATTGCTGAACAATGGTCACTTGACATAACTTTCATTTTCGAGGTATTCCGTGCAAAGCCAGGCGACGCAACTAATGAGTAATTTATGTTTGTTAATATGTGTTCCTGCAGTGCTTTGAAATGATATCTCAAAGCTATGGGAGCATCAGGATTGTGTAATGGCTGACAATTACATGCACTTTAACTTGATCAGTAACTTAAATACTAAATTTTTTTTTTTTTCACATAACTCAATATTCAGGGGGAAAAAAATCTTTTTTTTTTTTTTTTTTTTTCAGATAATGTCTTTTAGAGATTTTGAAAAAAAAAATACTTTAAGAGTGGAACCATTAAGGGATAGTACCAGGGACGATGGTGGGCTCAAGTATGGAAGTTGCCCCCTTTACATTTGAAATCATTTGAAAATTACCACTTTAAAAATTTTTTAAAAATACTTTTTTAGTTTAAGATTGCGTCAGCCCAAAATTTTCGGAAATTTGGAATCACAAACACCCCTGATTAGCACTATTTTTTTGAGATAAAAAACACTATCTCAAGTATTTTTGAAATTCCGTGAGAAACATATTTTTAAAAGGTTTTCAATTTACATATCGAATTAAAGAGCACGTAATTGTATTTCAAAAGGATCTATTTTACAAGACTGAAGTTCTCATAGAAATGCAGTTAAATATTTGAAAGCACTGCCGACCAGCAAATGCTTTTTAATGAATTTCAAAATCATAAGTTATGAATGAGTGATTTTTTTTTTCAAAATTATTTAAAATTTAAGAAGGGGAAGAGAAGATTTTAGAAAGTTTCATGAAAATATGAAAAGGTCAGGTTGAGGATTTTTTTTGCCCCTTGATTCGACATAAATTCGATCCTATTTAAAAATGGCACAAAACATACTGTGCTCAAATTTTAATACAATTTAATTCCACTTATAGTATGCCGATTGATACAAGAGCAAAGCTGGTTTTTCGTCAAAACGACATTAAAAATTAAAAAGACGGATCTAAAACTCGAAATAAAGACTTAAAAAAAAAAAAAAAAATCTGTGTTCAAACAATTCGTTACAGGGAGAATATTTTTCTTAATACAAAAAACATTGGGAGATAATTTTAACTCCTTAAGCCAACACTTCTATTTAATATTAGTTTTCTTTCCCCATCCGTTTTCAATTCAATTAGTTGATTTTTGCCAGTCTTTTTTATTTGTTAAATCTGCGCGGGAATATTAAACGCAGAAAACTTTCAAGCACCAGGTGATGGTAATCAACAGCTGGTAGCAGCTCGCCATTTTGTTTTGCTGCGATAGAATAAACAAGCAATACGCATTCTATTTTTATAAACCGAAAACATAACCTAGCATTTATTTCAACTTGCTTCTGAAAAAAAATAAATGAATAAAAACAAAAAAGCATATTCAGACATAATATCTTTAACAACAGGAAATATTGCTTTAGAATAGAACAAATTGAATGCGTTATACAACGAATCTTGTTTTTATAATCTTGACCTTTTCAACGCCATAATTTTTTTAGGTACTATTTTGATTGAGACCTTTTCTGTTGATAAAATTGATTCTTTATCATGAATATTTTAAATTGAAAAAATCTTTAAATAATTTAGACTCATTTTCTGTCTCAACATTCAAGAATACTAATTTTCTGATTTCTGTACAATATGTATCACATTTTACAGCAGCAACACATTTTTCATAAAAATTTTGGAGATTTATTTTTGCAATAATAGAATCATTATGTGAGCCGTCTACTTTCTTAAAAGTATAAAAACTTTAAAATAAAGCATTTTAAATACATCAAAAACTGAAATACAGCAAAAACAAAATATATATGTATACTCTATTGCAACTTAAAATTCATAGTCGAAAACAAGAATAACTAAAACAACCACTTTAAGGAAAATAAGTGTAGCAATCGATTCGAATTCAGATCAGAAATGAAAATTGCACAAAGAAACGTTAGCGAAAAATATATCCATGAAATAGCCATTGATATTAAATTATACAAATGGAACAATTAAGTTTTGCAGAATGTTCGAAGCTAAGGAAAAAAAACCCCAATTACGTCCCCAGTAGCACCAGAACGTTCAAATCTGGTACAGAAATCGTGTTATTGGTCGAATGACGGTGTTAAGTGTTACTTGCACGTAAAATGAGACGTACAGCAACAGTGATATTATCACGGTGCCAGTTTAGTTCTGAGGTGACGTCATATTAGACGTTCAAAAAACGTTCTAATGCCACGGTGTTATTCCCGTGTTAAAATAACGTAATATTTGACGTTCCGATATCACTGCATCCGAGCGCCCTCTATATCTGTATACCTTGGAATAGTTTCAGAAACTTTCTTTGCTTGCCGACTTCAACAGCTTTCGGAGCAACTGCTCAAAAACAATCGGAGCAAAGGATATTCTTTTATCAAAAGTAAGTGATTAATTTAATTATAATTATTTTTAAATCATTCACATGTAAATTTGGTTTATAAGTCGAATTTCATTTAAATTTTGAGTTAATTGAGTTTTTTTTTTTTTTTTTTTCTTAACTTCGAACATTCTGCAAAACTTAATTGTTCCATTTGTATAACTTAATATGAATGACTATTTCGCGGATATATTTTTTGCTAACGTTTCTTGGTGAAATTTTCATTTCTGATCTGAATCCGAAATGATTGCTACATTTATTTCCGTAAAAGGGGTTGTTTTAGTTATTCCATGCAGAATGCGTATTGCTTGTTTATTTTATCGCAACAAAACAAAATGGCGAGCGGCTACCAGCTGTGTTGATTGTCATCACCTGGTGCTTGAAAGTTTTCTGCGTTTATTATTTCTGCACAGATTTAACAAACAAAAAAGACTGGCAAAAATCAACTAATCAATTGGAAACTGATGGGGAAAGAAAAATAATATTAAACAGAAGCGTTGGCTTTAAGAGTTAAAATTATCTGCTAGTTTTGTCTGTATTAGAAAAATATTCATCCTGTAACAAAGTGTTTGAACTCAGATTTTTTTTTAATTTTTTTTTTCATTTTAAGTCTTTATTTAGAGTTTTAGATTCGGGTTTTAAATTTGTAACATCTTTTTGACAGAAAAACCCCAGCTTTGCTCTTGAATCAATCGGCATCTTATAAGTGGAATTAAATTGTATTTAATTATGAGTTGAGTATGTTTTGTGCAATTTTTAAATGGGATCGAATTTATCTTTACTAATAATAAAGCTGAAAGTCTCTCTGTCCGGAGGATGTCTGGAGGTCTGACGCGCATAGCGCCTAAACCGTTCTGCCGATTTTCATGAAATTTGGCACAAAGTTAGTATGCAGCATGGGGGTGTGCACCTCGAAGCGATTTTTCGAAAATTCGATGTGGTTCTTTTTCTATTACAAATTTTAAGAAAAAAACTATCATTAATGACGAAATTATCATAACGTGGAACCGTAACATGGGTACAAGCGAATTGGCGAGATACGAAATTATCATAACGTGGAACTGTAACGTGGGTACCAGCCGATTGGCGAGAAAATTCACCATACATTATTTGTAAATATACTGTCGAACCAAAAGATCTTTTAATTTTTCTATTACGGGCAAAGCCGTGCGGGTGCCACTAGTATCGAATAAAGGGGCAAAAAAATCCCCAACTTGACCTTTTCATATTTTCATGAAATATTCAAAAATCTTACTCTTCCACATCTTAAATTTGTAAAGAATTTTAAAAAAGAATTCAATCATCCATAACTTATGATTATGAAATTCGTTAAAAAGTATTTATTTTGCTGGTCGGCAGTGCTTTCATGCTTAAATTCAATTCTATGGGAACTTCAGTCTTGTAAAATAGCTCCTTTTAAAAGACAACTACGTGCTCTTTGATTCGATATGTAAGTTGAAAACCTTTTCAAAAAATGCTTCTCACAAAATTTCAAAATTTGTTGAGATATTGTCTTTCATCTCAAAAAATGAGTGCTAATCAAAATTGTTTGACCTCTAATTTCCGAAAATTTTCGGCCGACACATTCTAAAACTAAAAAAAATATTTAAAAAAAATCTATTAAAGTGGTACTTTTCAAATGATTTCAAATTATTTTTCTATGCATATTTGACAAGTTTTTTTCACGGGGGGGGGAGGGTAAAGGGGGGCAACTTCCAAAAATTTCACTGTTTCCAGAAAATTTTGCTTTAATCCACCATCACCCCTGGTGCTAATCTCTCAATAGTTCCAGTGAAAATCCCCCCCTCCTTTTTTTTCTTCAAAATCTCAAAAAGACAATATCTTAAAATTGAGATTTTTTTTTCTAAATATTAAATTATGTGATTTTTTTTTTTTTTTTTTTTGAAGAGTATTTAAGTTACTGACAACCTTTACAATTCAAAGTGTATGTAATTGTCAGCTATTACACAATCCTGATGCTCCCATAGCTTTGAGATATGATTTCAAAAGCACCGAAGGAAGGAACATTAACAAACCTTAAAACTTCATTACGCACTAGCTGCGTCTCCCGGCTTTGCACGGTCTACCTCGAAATTTAAAGTTGTGTCAAGTGACGCGTGTTCAACAATCACGCTTGAACAAAAAAAAAAAAAAAACAGTAAAATTTTGCGACAAATTCCGGAAAAATAACCAAAAAGGAAACGTTTTAAGTCTACCGATTGCAGGAAAAGATTCAAAGCAAAACCCAGAATTTTATTTGTTTATATTCAAGAAAAAAAATGGCAACAGATCTTCCTTCTCAATGGTTTTCTTCACGCTATAAATTTCAATAAAAGCATTGTTACGGAAAGTTGAGATGAAGCACTGATAACTTGAATGGATGAAAGCCATCGAAAAATAGAGATTTTATGTCGAGAAATCTAAGTATTATTCTATGTATTATCCTCATATAAATAATAGTCGGTGATCAAGTAACCCGTGTGTTTCAACAATGAAACTCGCGCCACAGCATGATAATTTGAGAATGCTTTGGTAATGTTTAACATGCAGAGAAATGCTTAATCGTGACAAGGCTGAACTCGATCCGAAGACTTGACTGTTTTACTGGTAAGACTCATTTTAGGAGAATAAAGAAACGTAAAAAGGGTCAACAATGACCACTATCTACTGGAGTTAATGTTTAATCCACTGGAGTTAGGGTTAAACTGCCAAATTTAACTTAAACTACCAAAATATCACCAAACAGGCAATTGCTGCGTTTAAATGTATATCGAAACAAATTTTCACTAGAGTTTAGAGTTGATCCACTGGAGTTAGGGTTAAAATTTAAAACTACCAAAATATCACCAAACAGGCAATGGCTGCGTTCAAATGTAGAAGCAAATTTTCACCTGTCATACCGTGACGGGTGACATTCTAGTAATAAATAGTTTTCAATTGACATCTCTGCTAATTATTATCGGAGGATTATGTTAAACAGCCAAACATAAGATGGGAAAATTACGAATCCAATTGTACCTGGTTTGATGATCAGTTTACTGGCGTTCGGGAGAAGTTACTCGGACATATTGTATATAGATTAATAATAGATTGATAGGTACAGACGCTCAGATTTTAATTATGTAGGATGATTTATGAAAGATTTTTTTAAAACCATAGGTATCTTTATTATATAAAAGAGCAAAATTTCTGAAAGTTTTATGTTAGTATGAAATGGTCAGGTTCAGTGCCCACCTGATTTAACACGAAGTCACCCAATACGAAATAGAACACAATGAAATTAAAACAGTAATAAATAAAATAAGCTTATTAATATGTTTTGAATTATATTGTCTACAACTCCTAGAAATTAAAGTCAATGACAAATCTTTGCATCTTTCGAATTATAAACAAAATAAAATAGTTGAAGGAAGTAAATGTAATGCAAAATAAATAACAGGTAAAAGCATCTAAGCACTCATTAATGCACATGTTATAATTCGTTACGTAATTATAAAATTATTGGAAGACAAACGTGTTAAATTACATACTTTATAGCATGAATTTGGGGGAAAAAAACAACTAAAATTATACATGTGATCCTCGCATATAATTTTGTTTCTTGAAAACATGAAAGTAAGATGCATACAAAATAATCAAAACAATTATATGTCACACCAAATAATCAAATGACATTTTCCCATTAAACCCCACGTATTCTCAATATAAAAGATACAGCATGTGCTTTTCTATACATAATAGGTCTTCTACAACCTCAAAATAGTGAATAGTATCAGAAAGAGAAAATTACTCCATCCAATCATGAACATTTTTAGTGAAGAGGCTTTGTTTGTCTGTATTGGAAAGGTGGAAAGGTTTTTAATACTTCCAAAAAATACTAGGTTAATTTTGGGAAGATTCTGATAGGGACAAAAACTTTTCTGTTTTTCGCAGGATATGTTATCGGCAGAAATAAGATACTTTAGCTGTCCGTTATTTTCTAGGAACATTTCGGGTTTTTTTTTACAATGGAAAAAACAAATTAGTGCACATCTCTTCTTTGTCCGACAACTTCCATTTCATCCTTTGTTATAAGTCTTAATAAACGCGATTTTGGAAAAATATCATTGAATATTTTCATATCTTGAAAATAATTCTAGTAATATCTCTGAATATACGTGTGGTACATTGATTCTTACCTTTCTTCATTATTTACTCTGAGATGTGCACAAAGTAGATAATTTAAGTAATGCAACTAGCATCTTCTCCTGAAAGCAGCAGGCCATGTTTTATATGAGTGCAAACTAGTTTTACTGTGTAGAAGTAGAATCAAGTTATGACATCTAAAATTATTACCCAATTAGACTAAAAATACTAACCAACTTAGGTTCCAAATCAAACAACAAATAAACACGCGAAAATGATGCATAAATGCAGAAATAAAGAGTATCTATTTTTAAAATAATGAAAATATGTTTTTTGCAGTATGAAATGGTGGAAAAAAAAGTACTATCATAGAAAACGCATAGAACTTTCTTAGTGGTTTTTTTCCCCATTTGGACAAATTAAGGGTCTTGCTCGATATATAGCACACAAGTCACAAACATGGATACTCAAGTTGAATTTTGAAATTCCTTTAAAAGCAGCGTGGTTTTTCCGTGATTAAAATTAGAATCATCCTTTGTATTTTTTATACATGCATTATTATGTAATTTTTTTCATTAAAGAAAATGAAAGTCAAATTGTCTCTTATGTTAAAAGAATGTATTGCCTCTCTATGACTATTTCTAAAAAAATGATGAGCACACTGGGCTCCCAAGGTATGATCAATGGTTGTATTGTACTATTGGATTTGAACACTTCGGATTACATTTTTTTCCAACTTATTTAGTTTAATTTGTATCATTCAAAAAATAAGAATGTTTACGTCAGGTGATTTCTGACTGTACTTCAAATTTTTTACGCACTTAATCTTATTGTAAGCTGCAATTTTTGTCTTTTTATTTGTATTTTAATTTCAGGCAGCCAAGGTAATTAATGGGACAAAACGATCAACGCCTTTCTTTTTAATTCCTTTTTGGTTGTTCCTAAAATCAAAATATGTGTAAGAGTTTATCATGTAAAATGAAGGGTATTTTGTGATTAAATTTCTTATTAACTTGTATGTATTCTTCATTGATTTTCTGTGTGACTTACGTGATTCTTTTGCAATTAACTAAGGAATAGAAGAATATAATTCACTTGAATTTTTCTGAGGGCTAAGAAACATCTTGCATTTTAGAGAGAGAGAAAAGGGGGAGTAAAGGAAATTCAGGGTTTTAACCATAAAATTCTTTAATCAATCAAAAAGTTAATGCTGTAAAATAGCTTTAATAGGGAAGTCCATTGAAAATTTGAGACCCTTTTCAAGTAGAATCATAAAATGATTCAACTAAAGTGATTTTTTTTATCATCCAAATATTATTCATCACACACCAACTAAAAAGAAGCAGGCACTTCAAAAAAAAAATCCCTAGCAAATTTTTACATTTGTGATAGTTTTACTAAAGTCGCTGTATTTCATTTTTAAAATTTATGCCTCCATATATGTAGTAGACACATCTTAGCCATTATAGTGCATCATTTGAAAATTGTAAGAACTTTTAGAGGAGTCAATACCTTAAATATAAATTTCTTTTTTTTTTTTTTTTTTGATACTCCATTCAAATACCTTTTTAATGATGCAAACTTTTTGATTGTGCTCATATGAGAAGTAAGTTAAAATAAGCTTAAAAAAATGTAAATATATTTTGATAAAGTATGATTTTCTTCTTTAAATTGCTATATCGAGAATGGTATTTTTGAAACTAAATGTTCCTTTTCTCAGACCTAGATTGTGTTAGGCTTTGAAATTTTTGCACCAATTCCATACATCTAATTAGAATATTTTAAAAAAGCTTTCTTTCTGTAAAATTTTACTTCAGTATCGAGGAAAAAGTCTACTTAAGGTACAGAAAAAATTCATAATTGTATCTTTAATAGATTTTCAGAAAAAGGTACATGAACATGTGGAAATTAACATTGACGGTATGAGGGTACTAACTCCCCTTAAAATATGTATTTTATTTATTGAATTATTTTAATTGAATTATTTAAAATGATTTGATTAACTACATCAGGAAATTTCTTTTTTTAATAGATTTTTAATGCAAGATTGCAAAGTGTAAAGGTAGATTACAATAATATCATAAAATTAACCAACCTGTGTGATGACTATTCCAGATTCCATAAACTGTAATCATACCTGAAAATTTTCTCACATATTTTGAATTATTGTGTTCAAAATTATTTTGTGACTTTATAGTTACTAATTTTAATATTTTTTAATACAGTTCAAATTTTTATTTCCAACTTCTCGTGTGGAAGGATATATAAAATACTTGATATGATTCATGGTTATGGTTCATGCGGCTCTTTTTAACGCAAAATTTAGTCAGAGGTTTTTTTTTTAAACAAACTGAAGAAATAAAATACTACTAAATGTCTTTTGGGACTAAAAGGAAAGCTTTTCTCAAAATGTGACATACTTGCTTCTGTATGGATGAATCTGTTTTCTATTTATGGTGTGGTCATGTTTCAGAAAAATTAATTTTGATAATATTTCACCTAAATGCTAAATATTTTCAATAAGTTTTTCAGAAGTTAGCTAGCGGTGTATTTTAAGTATTTTATGTAAATGCTACATGGTTTTCAAATTCATTTTTTTTCTTCAATTTTGAAGATTTTTGTAATAAATTTGAGTAGAAATAAATTCAGGATTTAAAATTATTCATATCTCTATGAAAAAAAAGTAACAAAGTAGTACAGTTTAAGCAATGTTAAAAAAATCATCAATATTATTTTTTTTTTCTTGTAAAAAAGTCCGCAATTTTCAACAATGACCAGGGTACTTGATAAAAAAATCCAGGGTAACTATAAGGTTACCCTGGATGAGGAGGGATCCTCTAGGATCGTGTACAAGGAAAAACCCTCTATACATCGTTTCCCATCGGCAGGGAGCGAAAACCTCAAGGGAATTCTTGAGCATCAAAGTATCTACGGGTCTGATTTGGTAAACACAATTTGTAAAAGGAAAAGTCCTGAATGTGAGCATTTGCACACCATATAAAGGGGACGAAGACTCCCCTATGACACTTCTCGGCCATCAAATGATTTAACAAAATTGACTGTGCCAAGTTTTTCAAACATCCCACATAAACTGGATTTTATTTGTAAAGAAAAATCCTCATTGTAGTGTTCTTTGAAGGGAGCGGAGGTCTCTCTATGAGGAATTTTCGATTATCAAAAGACTTCAGCACGAAATTCGGCAGAGATCTGACGAAAACTGAATTTGTCGATGGAAAACCCCCTTATAAGGTACACAATTATTTTTTTCGATTTTTTTTTTTTTTTTTTTTTTACCTGTGAAAGCAGAATTTTCAGTATTGCTTTGCTAACACCAAAATGAAACGTCATCCTACCACTTTAAAATAACGTAATATTCCACGTTCAAAATTGGTGCAAAAGTGGTGGTACAACACCATATTTCGACGTGCTATACGACATCGATCGACGAGACACATAGACGCTTTTTAGACCGTTCTGAGAGAACGTAATTTGAACGTGTCGGCTGGTGTGCTCTGAACGTGTTATAGAACGAGCTTTGAACTCCTTTGTGCTGCTTGGGGTCCAAATTTAAATGAAATTCGATTTATAAACAAAATTAACATGTGAAAGATTTAAAAGTAATCATAATTAAATTAATCACTTACTTTTGATAAAAGAATAATCCTTTGCTCGGATTGTTTTTCAGCAGTTGCTCCGAAAGTGGTTGAAGTTGGTAAGCAAAGAAAGTTTCTGTGACTATTCCACGGTAAACAGATATAGAGGGCGCTCGGATGCGGTGACAGCTGAACGTCAGATATTACGTTATTTTAACACGGGAATAACACCGTGTCATTAGAACGTTTTTTGAACGTCTAATATGACGTCCCCTCAGAACTAGACTGGCACCGTGATAATATCACTGTTGCTGTACGTCTAATTTTACGTGCAAGTAACACTTACGTACCAGATTTGAACGTTCTGGTGCTACTGGGGATATAAGCAGAGCTGCCAACTGCTACGAAAAAATCGTAGTTTCTACGAATTTTACGCTTTAAACTACGACGCTACGAAAGCGGGGCCAAAATTACGATTTTCAGTTTTTTTTCATTTATAATCCCAAAAACGCAAAGAAAAAAAACGGTAAGTTTAGAAAATCAAACTTCTACACGTGTGCTGAAGGTCTCTGCACACGTTTCTACTTAATCCCCAAGCAGCACAAAGGAGTTCAAAGCTCGTTCTATAACACGTTCAGAGCACACCAACCGACATGTTCAAATTACGTTCTCCCAGAACGGTCTAAAAAGCGTCTATGTGTCTCGTCGATCGATGTCATATAGCACGTCGAAATCTGGTGTTGTACCACCGCTTTTGCACCAATTTTGAAAGTGGAATATTACGTTATATTAAAGTGGTAGGATGACGTTTCATTTTGGTGTTAACAAAACAATCCTGAATATTCTTCTTTCACAGGTAAAAAAATTCAAAAAAATGAAGGGTGTACCTCATAAGGGCGTTTTCCACTTACAAATTCAGTTTTCGTCAGATTTCTGCTGAATTTCGTACTGAAATCTTTTGATGATCGAAAATTCCTCATAGAAAGACCCCCCCCCCCCTCAAAGAACACCACAATGAGGATTTTTCTTTACAAAAAAATCCAGTTTATGTCGGATGTTTGACAAATTTGGCACACTCAATTTTGTCAAGTCATTTGATGATCAAGAAGTCTCATAGGGGAGTGTTCGCCCCATTTCTATGATATGCAGATGCCCACATACAGGACTTTTCCTTTTACAAATCGAGTTTACCAAATCTGACTCGTGGATACTTTGATGCTCAAGAACTTCCTTGGGGTTTTCGCCCCTGCCAATGGGAAACAATATATAGCGGATTTTTCCTTGTACACATTAAGTTTACGTCGGATCTTTGCCAAATTTGGCTCATAGGTCTTTTGATGCTCAATAATTCACATAGAGGGTTTTCCTTCTCACAAAAATCTAGTTTACACTGGACCTTTGACAGATTTTGCACATAGCTTTCTTTGATGCTGAAAATTCCACATAGGGGAGTTTTCGCCTCCCTATGGAGGTGGAAATTCCCCCAAAGAAGATTTGCCCTTATGCAAAATTCAGTTTATGTTGGATCGTTTAAGAGGTCCTTTGATGTTCAGGAATTCACATAGGGGAATTTTCTTCCCACCCTGAAAGAGAAAAAACCCCATAGAGCGTTTTCCTTTTTACAAATCGAGTTTATGATATTTGCCAAATTTGGCACATAGTTCCTTTGATGCGCAAAAATTTACAAAGGGGGAGGGGGAGTTTGGCCTCCCTTCATAAAGGGGTTTTCCTCGGACAATTCTAGTTTACGACAGATCTTTTCCAAATTTAGAACAGAAGTGTTCTGATGTTCGAAAACTCAAGTAGAGGAGCTTTTGCCCCTCTAGTAAAATGCAAAAATATCTTATACAAAAATCCAGGAAAAAAAAGCTTAGTCATATTTGGAAAATATAAATTAACGTTTTGCAAAATTTGGCATATTGAGAGGGGTCAAGGTCCTTCGACTCCTCCCGTAAATACTACCTTGAATTACAATGCTCAGATTTTGTGCACTTTTTCCTAAACGTAGTTTTTTTTTTTTTTTTTTTTAACCTTTTGTTTACAATATCTGTTAAACGTGTACAGTTTTTGTAAATTAGGGTTTTATATTTTCGGTTCTGCAGACTTAAATAATAACACAAAATTTACAAAAATACCGATTGATTTACAGATTTTGATGAAAGGAACACTTGTAGAGGCTTAACTGTCCTGAAATGCAACTCCCTAGAGCAGTTAATAGCAGTACGCCTTGCAGTCACACCACAATTTCGAGGTTCGACTCTTGGGCTTATTCAAGGTGTATTACAACATAACTTCAGAAGTAATTTCCCATGAATACATGAACAGGGTTTGAAGAAAAACCGGAGTAATTTAAAAAACCTTAGCTATCCTGGATTTTTTTTTATCAAGTCCATATGCAGTTTTAATTCCTAAAACTTAAGAAGTTGTTCAGAAAGACAGATGCCAATTTTCGTATACTTGGTATTATTTATTTTAGATCTAATATGTAGTTTGTTTCTGAAATAAATGTTTCAATATGCGGCAAATTTTGAAAAAAAAAATCGACTTTATCGAGATAGTCTATTTTTTTCAAGTGGTCGTGTGAACAAACCCACGAGTTTTTTTTTCCGTGCTGGGCCCGGTTTGACGAATCCTGTACATTAATAAATTAAAATAGTTCAATAAATAAAATACATATTTTAAGGGGAGTTAGTACCCCCTATACTGTCAATGTTAATTTGCAATGTTCATGTACCTTTCTCTGAAAATCTATTAAAGATACAATTATGAATTTTTTCTGTAAATTAAGTAGACTTTTTTCTTTATATTAAAGAAAAATTTTACAGAAAGAAAGGTTTTTTAAAAAATTCTAATTAGATGTATGGAATTGGTGGAAAAAATTTCAAAGCCTAACACAATTCAGGTTCTGAGAAAAAGGAACATTTAGTTTCAAAAATACCATTTCTCGATATAACAATTTAAAGAAGAAAATCATACCTTATCAAAATATGTTTACATTTTTTAAAAGTTTATTTTAACTTACTTCTCATATGAGCACGATCAAGAAGTTTGTATCATTAAAAAGGTACTGAAATGGAGTATCAAAATATATAGAAATCAAAAAATCGAATTTTTGAAAGTATTTAGGGTACTAACTCCCCTTAAAGTTCTTACAATTTTCAAATGATGCTCTGCAATGGCTAAGATGCGTCTACTACATATATGGAGAAATAAATTTAAAAATAAAATACAGCAACAGTAGCAAAACTATCACAAATGTAAAAATTTGCTAGGGATTTTTTTTTTTTTGAAGTGCCTGCTTCTTTTTAGTTGTTCTGTGATGAATAATATTTGGATGACAAAAAAAATTTACTTTAGTTGAATCATTTTATGATTCTACTTGAAAAGGGTCTCAAATTTTCCATGGACTTCCCTAGTAAAGCCATTTTACGACATTAACTTTTTGATTGATTAAAGAATTTTATGGTTAAAACCATGAATTTCCTCTACTCCCCCTTTTCTCTCTCTCTCTAAAATTCAAGATGTTTCTTAGCCCTCAGAAAAACTCATGTGAATTATATTCTTATATTCTTTAGTTAATTGCAAAAAGAATCACGTAAGTCACACAAAAAATTAATGAAGTAACGCATACAAGTTAATAAAAAATTTAATCCCAAAATACCCTTCATTTTACACGATAAACTTTTACACATATTTTGATTTTAGGAACAACCAATAAGGAATTAAAAAGAAAGGCGTTGATCGTTTTGTCCCATTAATGACCTTGGCTGCCTGAAATGAAAATACAAATAAAAAGACAAAAATTGCAACTTATAATAAGATTAAGTGCGTAAAAAATTTGAAGTACAGTTAGAAATCATCAACTGACGTAAACATTCTTATTTTTTGAATGATACAAATTAAACTAAATAAGTTGGAAAAAAATGTAACCCGAAGTGTTCAAATCCAATAGTACAATACAACCGTTGATCATACCTTGGGAGCCCAGTGGTTCATCATTTTTTAGAAATAGTCATAGAGAGGCAATACATTTTTTTAACATACGAGACAATTTGACTTAGGATTTTCTTTAATGAAAAAAATTACAAAATGATGTATGTAAAAAAAACATAAAATATGATTCTAGTTTTAATCACAGAAAAACCATGCGGCTTTTAAAGGAATTTCAAAATCCAACTAGAGTACCCATGTTTGTGACTTTTGTGCTATATATCGAGCAAGACCCTTAATTTCTCCAAGCGGGAAAAAAAATCACTAAGAAAGTTCTATGCGTTTTCTATGATAGTACTTTTGTTCCCACCATTTCATACTGCAAAAAAACATATTTTCATTATTTAAAAAATAAATTGATACTCTTTATTTCTGCATTTATGCATCATTTTTGAGTGTTTATTTGTTGTTTGATATGGAACGTGAATTGGTTAGTATTTTTAGTCTAATTGGGTAATAATTTTAATTGTCATAACTTGATTCTACTTCTACATAGGAAAACCAGTTTGTACACATATAAAACATGACCTGCTGCTTTCAGGAGAAGATGCTAGTTGCATTACTTAAATTATCTATTTTGTGCACATCTCAGAGTAAATAATGAAGAAAGGTAAGAATCAATGTACCACACATATATTCAGAGATATTACTAGAACTATTTTCAAGATATGAAAATATTCATTGATATTTTTCCAAAATCGCGTTTATTAAGACTTATACCAAAGAATGAAATGGAAGTTGTCAGACAAAGAAGAGATGTGCACTAATTTGTTTTTTTTTTTTTTTCATTGTAAAAAAAAGAGCTTATTTCATTTGTTACTGTTTTAATTTCTTTGTGTTCTATTTCGTATTGGGTCACTCACATGTTAAATCAACTAGGCACTCAACCACACCATTTTAGACTAACATAAAACTTTCAGAAACTTTGCTCTTTTATATCATTAAGATGCATATCGTTTAAAAAAAAATCTTTCATAATTCATCTTACATAATTAAAAACTGAGAGTATGTACCTATCTATCTATGCATTAATCTATCTCTGTCCGAGTTACTTCTCCTGAACGCCAGTAAACTGAACATCGAACCAGGTATCTATGTATTCGTAATTTTCCCGTATTTATGTTTGGCTATTCAAAATAATCCCCCCATAATAATTAGCAGAGATATCAACTGAAAACTACTAATTATAATACTTAGATTTCGACATAAAATC
Organism: Uloborus diversus; assembly: GCF_026930045.1. Taxonomy (NCBI): domain Eukaryota; kingdom Metazoa; phylum Arthropoda; class Arachnida; order Araneae; family Uloboridae; genus Uloborus; species Uloborus diversus. The sequence continues at coordinate 124,539,091 of NC_072737.1, read as the reverse complement.
CCTATTTTTTGAGGGCTTTCCTCCATTCAAATTATCAGTGCTTCATCAACTTTCTGTAACAATGCTTTTATTGAAATTTGTAGCATGCAGAAAATCATTGAGAAAAAAGATCTGTTGCATTTTTTTTCTCAAACATGAACAAATAAAATTCTGAGTTTTGCTTTGAGGATTTTCCTGTGATCGAGATACTTAAAATGTTACCTTTTTGGTTATTTTCCCGGAATCTGCCGCAAAATGTTACTGATCTTGTTAGTTTTTTGTTCAAGAGTGATTGCTGAACAATGGTCACTTGACACAATTTTTATTTTCGAAGTAGACCGTGCAAAGCCAGGCGACGCAACTAATGAGTAATTGATGTTTGTTAATATGCCTTCCTGCAGTGCTTTGAAATGATATCTCAAAGCTATATGGGAGCATCAGGATTGTGTAATGGCTGACAATTACATGCACTTTAACTTGATCAGTAACTTAAATACTCTTCGAAAAAAATTTTTCACATAACTCAATATTTAGGAAAAAAAATTCTCATTTTTTTGAGATAATGTCTTTTAGAGATTTTGACAAAAAAAAAGTACTTTCAGAGTGGAACCATTAAGGGATAGCACCAGGGGTAATGGTAGACTCAAGTACTTTCTTCTATAGACAGTGAAATTTATGGAAGTTGCCCCTTTACATTTGAAATCATTTGAAAAGTACCACTTTAAAATTTTTTTGAGCAATCACGATTGCTTATTGCTTTTATTTGACCGTCCTTGGCGTCTGGTTGATTTTTCAGCTTGGACCAGGGACACCAGAACCACCGCCCACCGGCCTCTGCAGGCGGCGCGGCGCGGCTGCTCCGATCCTAAGCTATCCGCTTCTCCTGGTCGGAGGCGTCCTAGTCCTACACACACACACACACATACACACAAGCCTTTACAAATATACACACACGCCTACGTGCATACACGCAGGTCTACGCACACACACAAGCCTACAGATGCACGCACGCGTGCCTACATATACACACGCACACACACACACATACACGCTCATACACACAAACCTTTACACACATACACACACGCCTACGTGCATACACACAGGTCTACGCACACACACAAGCCTACACATGCACGCACGCGCGCCTGCATATACACACACGCTTGCAAGCACACACACAACTATACACACGTAACCGCCTAGGAGGAGGGGTAGCCTTGGGGGGACTGGAGCTGTTTCTAGAAGCAATAGCCCCCAATGAGTAGGGCCCTGTCGCAACTTGTTGTCTTTGAATTCAAAATTTCAGAATTCAAATTAATTTTGAAAATTCGAAATGTTTTAAATATTTTTTTAGTTTTAGATTGCGTCAGCCCAAAATTTTCGGAAATTTGGGATCACAAACACCCCTGATTAGCACTAATTTTTTGAGATGAAAGACACTATCTCAAGTATTTTTGAAATTTGGTGAGAAACATATTTTTAAAAGGTTTTCAATTTACATGTCGAATTAAAGAGCACGTAATTGTATTTCAAAAGAAGCTATTTTACAAGAATGAAGCTCTCATAGAAATGCAGTTAAATATTTGAAAGCACTTCCGACCAGCAAATGCTTTTTAACGAATTCCAAAATCATAAGTTATGAATGATTGATTTTTTTTCTTTTCAAAATTATTTACAAATTTAAGAAGTGGAAGAGAAGATTTTTGAAAGTTTCATGAAAATATGAAAAGGTCAGGTTGAGGATTTTTTTGCCCCTTGATTCGACATAAATTCGATCCTATTTAAAAATGGCACAAAACATACTCTACTCATAATTTAACACAATTTAATTCCACTTATAGTATGCCGATTGATGCAAGAGCAAGGCTGGTTTTTCGTCAAAAAGACATTAAAAATTAAAAAAGCCGAATTTAAAACTCGAAATAAAGACTTAAAAAAAAAAAAAATCTGTGTTCAAACAATTCGTTACAGGGCGAATATTTTTCTTAATACAAAAAACACTGGGAGATAATTTTAACTCCTTAAGCCAACACTTCTATTTAATTTTATTTTTCTTTCCCCATCCGTTTTCAATTCAATTAGTTGATTTTTGCCAATCTTTTTTATTTGTTAAATCTGTGCGGGAATATTAAACGCAGAAAACTTTCAAGCACCAGGTGATGGTAATCAACAGCTGATAGCAGCTCGCCATTTTGTTTTGCTGCGATAGAATAAACAAGCAATACGCATTCTATTTTTATAAACCGAAAACATAACCTAGCATTTATTTCAACTTGCTTCTGAAAAAAAAAAATGAATAAAAACAAAAAAGCATAGTCAGACATAATATCTTTAACAACAGGAAATATTGCTTTAGAATAGAACAAATTGAATGCGTTATACAACGAATCTTGTTTTTATAATCTTGACCATTTTCAACGCAATAATTTTTTTTAGGTACTGAAAAATTCTTTAAATAATTTAGACTCATTTTCTGTCTCAACATTCAAGAATACTAATTTTCTGATTTCTGTACAGTATGTACCACATTTTACAGCAGCAACACATTTTCCATAAAAATTTTGGAGGTTTATTTTTGCAATAATAGAATCATTATGTGAGCCGTCTACTTTCTTAAAAGTAGAAAAACTTTAAAATAACGCATTTTAAATACATCAAAAACAGAGATTCAGCAAAAACAAAATATATATGTATATTCTATTGCAACTTAAAATTCATAGTCGAAAACAAGAATAACTAAAACAACCACTTTAAGGAAAATAAATGTAGCAATCATTTCGAATTCAGATCAGAAATGAAAATTGCACAAAGAAACGTTAGCGAAAAATATATCCGTGAAATAGCCATTGATATTAAATTATGCAAATGGAACAATTAAGTTTTGCAGAATGTTCGAAGCTAAGAAAAAAAATCCAATTAACTCAAAATTTAAATGAAATTCAATTTATAAACAAAATTAACATGTGAAAGATTTAAAAGTAATTATAATTAAATTAATCACTTACTTTTGATAAAAGAATAATCCTTTGCACGGATTGTTTTTAGCAGTTGCTCCGAAAGTGGTTGAAGTTGGCAAGCAAAGAAAGTTTCTGTAACTATTCCACGGTAAACAGATTTAGAGGGCGCTCAGATGCGGTGATATCGGAACGTCAAATATTACGTTATTTTAGCACGGGAATAACACCGTGTCATTAGAACGTTTTTTGAACGTCTAATATGACGTCCCCTCAGAACTAGACTGGTACCGTGATAATATCACTGTTGCTGTACGTCTAATTTTACGTGCAAGTAACACTTAACACCGTCATTCGACCAATAACACGATTTCTGTACCAGATTTGAACGTTCTGGTGCTACTGGGGTCAGTTTCTAGATCGCGAAGCTGATCCAGTCATTGAATCTTCGGCAAAAAAAAAGGAAAAACTGCGGAAAATTCCGTAAAGAATATAATTTTTTTTATTCCATTTTAATATTTTCTGTGTCATATTTGAAATTTGTTAAGTATCTTTGTTTTTGTTCTTTATACTGTTAACAATTCATCACTGTTTAAATCTGCGGCAGCGGCCACGCCCCCCCCCCCCCCTCCACTGCAAAATTCTGCTACGATTTTGGATTTTCAAAAGTTGGCAGCTCTGCACATAAGCTAGGCTTTCTTTCTTTTCTTTTTCTTTTTCTTTTTTTTTTTTTTTTTTTTTTTTTTTTGAGTACACTAATACTTACATTTTTTCTTCCCTCTTTTTAAAAATTAATTCAAATGATGAAACTCTTAATTTTATTATTGCAAGACAAGAAGCAAATAAAATGATTTTCGTGCTTGTCATCCTATTTTTTTATTTGCTGTAGTTTTAGCTTCATTACGCTACTTTAAAAAATTGTTAGTTTTATTTATAAAATATAGTATTGTTCACAACTGTATTAGATAATAAGTAACTGATCAAAAGCATCATAAGTTCATGAAAATTGTGTACATTTTTTTTTCTTTTACAAATATCTAGTGAAATTTGAAACTGTGTTATTTTGTGTTTACATTATTAAAATCTAATAAAGAATTAGAAATTGTGTTTTTTTTAGAAACATTATTTAGAAAACTAAAATCCATAAATAAATTGCCGATCTACTGGAAAGTCTGTGTATTTTCTCAGTGGGATCAAGAATCCCCCATGAAGGGATTATATATCCCTAGATGTGGGGATACATGATCCATTTATGAAAATTAAAAAAAAAAAATATTTTACCAAAACTATCTGTTTCATTTCAATTAAAAAAATACTGTCAGATAGAGGAAAAAATTACCTTTCTTCACGTACTTTTTTTTTCTTTAACTGATAATTTGCAGCAGAGGAAAAAAATTGAAAACTAAAGTGGGGATCAAGTATCCCCAGTCTCCCCTAATTTGTCAACTTCACGCGGAGCGAAGTGAAATAGTTATTTTATTTACTAATTCATTCACTTATTAGCTACTCACTAATTAATTTACTAAATCTCTATTTTTTATACGTTTCTTTATTTCTGTATTCATTCATTCACATTTTATTTTATTTATTTTTTTTTCATTATTTTAATCACTCTTGCATTTGTTCAAGTATTTTTTAATTTATTTATTCCACTATTGCCTCTTTATTTACTCATTTTTACATTCATTTACTCAAATATTTATTCATTCATTTGATGTCACAATATTTTCAATAATCAAATAGAAAACATTTAATTAGAAAAAAAATTAACACCTTGCCCTTCGTAAAGTGTAAAGGGATAATTTTCCAGTTTTATTTGGAGATGCAACTTTACTTCCAAAATTGAGAATAATAATTCAATACTGGTTTTAGTATAAATGAACGAAATCTACAGCTCTTCTAATGCCCGTAGAAATTTCGGACGAACTTCAAAATTCCAAGTTTTGAATGACCTAAACCTTAAAAATGTGAAAGAAGTATTTCTCTTCCATATTATCAAATTTTGTGAAAAATCGGTTTAAAACTGGAATAGAAAAAGAACAAAATCAAATTTTCGAAATATCGCTTTGAGGTGCACACTCCTATGCTACAAGCTAATTTTGGGCCAAATTTCAGGAAAATCGGCCGAACGGTCTAGGAGCTATACGCGTCACAGATATCCAGACATCCGGACGTCTAGGCATCGAGACATCCAGAGATCCAGACTTTCAACTTTATTATTAGTAAAAAATGCATTGCTCTTTTTTATGTACTGTAACATTCAAAGCAAGTTTTCAATTTGATCGTTTTGAAAACCAGTATAAAATTCTAATGTGTCCCCTAAGTTTTGAATTGGTGACCAGTTTGGTTCAGTTCAGGGGATTAAGCAAATATACAACTTTTAGTTTTTATACTTTATTCGTAGGGCTGTAAAAAACAAAGTTCAAAGCAAAGAGCAAAATATATGTTTAGTGAAAAGCGATAGTATTTGTTGAAGACGGACTTTTTTATAGAAGAATTTTATTAGTCTTTTGTTTTTACTAAATAATTCCGTGAAAATTGTGAGATTAGCGATCCATGAAGTAATAAAAATAACCAGTGCTTAGTGTTAAACGAAACTAATATATATGAACGTGTTTTGGAGTAATCAGGATTTTTCGGTGAGTAACGATTGAGCTAAGATTTTAACTAGCTAAATTTTCTGTTTAATTATTTACTGTTTCTTTCTTTTATTTAACTTTCAGCCGTTCAGAAGTGGTCATTGCATTAAATAATAATAGTATTCCTGCAGTTTTCAATTACTATAAAAAAAATGACTAAACAAACGAGGAAAAGTGCGGCTCAAGTCAGGTAGAGAATTTTTTAACATTATCTAACTTTCTGGCATAAATTTGAGTGTTGAAACATGCATATTTTTCTGGGAAGTTTGGTTTGAAATGACTTGAACAGCACTTTTCCTCGTTTGTAGAGTCATTTATTGGAATAATTGAAAACTACAGAAATGCTAAAACATTGTCCTTTTTGACCCAGAGAAGTTATTTTGTCCTTTTGAGTGCATTATGAAAAGTGCTTAGTATTTTTTAAAAAAATCTGTCATTTTATTCTTTTTAGTGTAAATGTATTTCAGAAATATAGAATAAGTTACCATCACGCAAATTCACCTCTTTTTTTCATATAAATACTTCAGAGGGTAACATCCCTAATAATTGGCAGGTCACCAGTGATTGGTACTTCCAACAAAAATGTGATAAAATAAGATTCATATCCAATCTTTTAAAAGTAGAAGGCGAACCAACTGAATGTACATTTACTTTAAATATTATAACTTCCATTCATGTTAGTAAATGGTAGCAGTGCATAAGAAAGAGAAACGATTGTGGGTTGTGTCAAATCAGCCATTTTTGTTGCAAAAGCTTCTCCTCTGGCTTAACGAAAGCATGCGCACCAATCCATTAAAATCTGACTTAAAATATATTTTAAATTTTGGTTAGTAGAAAGGTGTTACTTTAAGTGGGTGGAAGTATATTTTTATCCCTTTTTGGATTTTTGAAGTAATGATGGATGCCATTTATTGGTGCTTAAATTTTGCTAGTCCATCGTAATTGGCACATGTGTCTATAGTCACTAATATGTTGTGAAAAATGTTACTAGTTTTATTTCTGATTCTTTTGCAGCAAAAATGTTATATGAATACTACTATTGATTTGACTCCTACAGAATATACCGTTAAAGTTTTAATCGAAACAATAAAAAACAAATATGGTTGGTCATCGCAGTCAGATATTGCGATTGTAGAGAATCGTTTAATTTTTCATGGTCCCTTAGAATCATTGGGTTAATGTTCCTTTTTGTGTGGAAATAGTTAATTCGTAAAATCGAAACTGCAAACCAACTAATGAAACAGCAATAATCTCGATATTTTTTCCATGCAACGCTCCAAATTTATTTTTTATTTCTATAAATTAATTTTTCGTGTGAATTAACATTAATTTATGTAAAATTACCCTCTTTAAATGAACATTAATTATGTTTCTTATGATGGTAAAATTTGTATGTAATCTAAAAGTGAAAAATAAAGTGATTTTCCAGTTCAAATATTTTTGCTTTTAGTGAACTAATCAAATGCACAGATATACCTTCTTTGATACAAAAATATTTGCAAGTGAATATTTTTTCTAAGGAATGAAAACAGGGGTAAATTTAAGGACAAATTCTTAAAGTGCCAATTACTGGGATCTTTACCCTTTTAAAAGGAAAAACAATTGTGTAAAAAAAAATTCAGCATTTGGCACTAAAAATTAATCCTTGTCCACCCCCCCCCCCCAAGGATCCCCTCCTAGGATCTGTTTGTGTGCTAATTTAATTGGAAGCATTTAAATATTAAAGGTTTATGAAACTAATTCATATTTCACAACGTACAAGTTACTCGTGATACAGATCCTAATATGTGTCTTTACTTAGCCCCGTTTTCATTTATTGGCCTAGATAAGGATAAAAATCCTAAGAAAGCAATGCTAGTGGAAAAATTTCATGCTTGCTCCAGAGGAGCCTTGATTCAAAATGTTTATTATGATTACTGTTAATATTACTGTTGTAAGGCAACAAAAATTGTAACAATGGGTTTTATGCTCAAGCATTCAATGGGGAAACTACATAAAATTTGCTGTTTTTCATCCTAAACGAAATTTATAATTTTATTTTAGAACTAATTTTTTTAGCGTTAAGTTGTACCTTAAGATTAAGCAATTCATTCAGTGAAATCCCGAAGTCTAGTTGCTGAGATATAAGCAAAAGCAGGCCTCAGATTTTTCCGTAACAATTAGGCCAAGCATAATAAAAGTGCTTAATAAAAATGTTTTTAATGAGCAAAATGTTTCGAAAGCAAATAATTTTCTACACTTAACATCTATTCTGTGTAATAATTGTTCCTCAGTTTTGAACTTCAAAACAGTCCAGAAATCAAAAGTAGGTACTGTACAATTTTTCATTAGAATACAACACACAAATTACAATACACAATGGTGTTATCTCAACATTTTTTTTTTACTTCAGACAATCACAGTCAATCACACACTAGAATTAAACATATTGAAATTCATGAAAAAAAACTAATTCGTCACACGATGAGGACACAAGCAAATCGCAGAAGATAAATTAAAATGTAGTGCAGGTGATGATAAATTAATATTAAAAACTAAACTCTGGTGCAATAAATTCTCTCAAATATTTGAGACTGAACAATTATTACTCGCAATGCAGATAAACTATAAGAGACGCTGCATGTTTAATGGCTGATGTAAGAGTTAAAACCGAAATAGCGCCACCTACGTAGGATATGATCTGATAATATGAGACATCTTCCATGTGCGCGGAAAATGGGGTTGTTTCCATCAGTCAAAAGTAGTACTCCTTTTAGTCACTGAAGTTGATAGAATAAGCAAAAAAAAAAAAATAATAACATGTAGCGAGGAAAATCTTTTATTTTCAAAACGTTAGTTTTGGATTAATTTTTTTTCCGATTTTTCAAATAGGCGTGATCTATATGACGTCACAAGTGATGAACTTTGGCACGCAATTCCACTGGTGTGCTGAATGCTTACGCTTGCTATCTACCGCGTTTCCAAGTTATGATAATTCAGAAGTGAATTAAATATTTCGCTCTTCGCTTGCTATTAACCATACAGTTGCCACTACATGTAAAAAGCGAATTAAATATTACGCTCTGCGTTCATGGCATTTCATCACTTGTGAGGTCATGTGCAGAAGCGTAAAAAGGAAACTAAATCTGCGCATAAATTTAAATATATTTTTTTTAATATTAAACTCTGACAAAAAAAATTAAAAAATGGTCACATTCTATGTTTATTTTGCATGTTCTTTCAGAAAAAATACTGTTAAAATTTCGGAAACGATCCCATTGAAATGTTTTACCTCTTCTTGTGAAACTAATGAAAAAGAATTATTTCATCATCATAGACACGATAGGCACATATTAATCGCAGACGATGAATTAAAATGTTGTGCTAGCGATATTAAATGTTGCAGGCGCAAAACATTCTCTCAAATATCTGAGGCTGAGCAATTATTATTCGCAAATCAAATAAACTATAGGAGGTGCAACAGTCTCTAGCTAATGGCTGCTAAAAGGAGAAATTCAAAAACCGCGCCACCTACATAGGATATGGTCTTCCCAATGAGACATCAGCCATGTACGGGAATAATTGAAATGTTTTACCTCTTCAACTTATTTCTTAAATGACCGCATAGTGGCGTATTCAAGCTTTAGAATCGCTGTTTTTGTTGTTATTAATACTTAAAATACACCGCCAGCTCAGTCAGGCGAGCAGGGGCAGAGCCTCCTAGCATTAAAAAATTACTTAATTTCACTGTCAAAAAATGTATGGACAAAAATGGCTACTTTTAAGCTTATTTAAAAAATATATTGAAAGTTAAAGTAATTTTGTATCTGACGTCATTCGTTCTAGAATTTAAGCTGATCGGTCAGCGGATAGACACACGATTCCTTATCTTTCATGGAATAGATAATGCTACATGATGGTCTTTTTTATCTCAAAGTTTCTCCTCTTCACTGCTTTGAAGTTCAAAACAAACGTAATTATGAACAGTACTCTTCAGGAGCTTAGTAATAAAAGTTTTTTTTTTTTTTTTTGACGTAAAAATCAGACAGGAAACTAGACAGAATTTTTTGTTTCCTGAAGCCAGGAAAAGTTTAAATTAACATTTCAAAATGTATGGAAATCAAACATCTGCTTCTAGTTAAATAGATTAGAGCTACGAACTAATTTTCATGCAATCACTTATTATAATATTTTCTAAATAATATGTTTAGAACACATACTTTATTTAAACGAAAAATATGATGTAAAACTACAAACATTTGTTTTGTATTTTATCAAATGAGGCAGTGAGAAGCAAAGGGATGTAAGTGGATATTTTCAAGTTTTGAGTAAAACGTGTTTAAAGATAACGTACTTAACGATAAAAAGGTAATGAAGCTGAAGATAACTGTATATTGCATACGTATTGCGTCGCAGATATTCAGTAAAGAAACTTCCCGTAGTATTTATATTTATTCAAGTTTCATTAAGATAATATGAGGCAGTGAGAAGCAAAGGGACATTTGAAAGTGGACATTTTCAAGTTTTGAGCAAAATGTGTTTAAAGATATCATTGAAGGCTTTCATTACATTTTTTTCAGAAATCGTGCTATACAACAGCACCTACCAGTGCTACTAATTCTATCTTTTGCCCCAAGACAGAGGAAAATCTCCCCTACTATTTGTACTGGTTATCTTCAAATTTTTAATTTACCACTTGCATCCCTTTGCTTCTCACTGCCTGAAATGCATCCCGATACTCTGTCATGAAAAAAATAAATAAAAAAAAAATTTAAATCAAAATTAATTTGAATTCTGAAATTTTGAATTCAAATTATGTTTTTCGTAATCACGAGTTGCGACAGGACCCTACACATTGGCTACTACCCCACTCACTTGATTCTAGAAACTGTTCTTGTCCCCCCAAGCCTGCTCCTCCTCTTGGGTGGTTACATGTGTATAGTTTGTGTATGTGTAGGCTTGTGTGTGTGCGTAGACCTCTGTGTATGCACGTTGGCGTGCGAATGTGTGTGTAGAGGTGCGTGTGTGTGTTTGAATGTGTATGAGCGTGCGTGTGTGTAGGACATGGACGCCACCGACCAGGAGAGCCGGCTCCCGGGAGGAGTCGCGCCTGCAGAGGGCGGTGGGGTTGAAAAGGAACCACAACATCACGAACGGTCAAATGAAAACAATTAGCAATTGCGACTACTCAAAAAAAAAAAAAAAAACATTTATAAATACAATGCTTTACGCATTATACGCAAATACGAACACGCATATACCGTTATAATCCTTATATAAACAAACATACATAAGACAATACAGAGTGCAATAGATCCCTGGCGCCAGATAGCCCGGTCAAAAAAAAAAATATCATGGCGACTAGTTCTTTTAGATCGAGGATCTTCCAGAAACTCTGCTGTTAGGGGACATTCATTAATTACGTACGGATGATTTTGGCAATATTTGACACCCCCTCCCACCAGTAAGGATACGTAAGATTTTTCAAACCAATCTCCCCTATTCTTACGTAAGATTCCATTTTGTTTTTCAAAATAATAAAATGTTGACAGAAAAGGATCAGTTTCACTAAAACTCCCAGTTTGACGTAAAAATCAAAGTTTATTATTTTTCAAATATATTATATGATGCGATACTAATTAAAAATAAAACGTGCCAAGAATAGTGAGATTCATTAATTATATTTTACACCATTCATTCTTTGAAAAACAAGTAAAAAACAGCTCATCTTAATGCGTTTTTTACCTACCCAGACGCAGATGAAATACTCGTATGATCTCTTCCTAACCAATTGACCGCGCGATTTCTAAAATATCGACTTGGAAAGTATTACGTAAGAATGCGTTTGACCCCTCCCTCACCCCAAAGTAAGGGTATGTAGATATTTTTGTACCCCTCTTCCCCCTCGAGACACTTACGTAGTTAATAAATGGCAAGTTACACGAAATTTTCCTATAAACTCTTAGAGTTCATTTGTCTGAAAATTATTTCCTGGCTCTTACGATTTTGCTACTTGTGTCGATCTCCATACATACAGTGGTGTGAAAATTATTAGAATAATTGTGATTTTTTCAGTTTTTTGTGATTAATTTCGTGTACTTGCAATAATTTATGAAGAGTAATTTGTTTTGTTGTTCCAATCAATATTTCACTCTTTTAGAGTAGTTCAGGGGCATAGCTTTGTTAAATGTCGGCATTTTTAAGAAAGAAAAACATTTGATCCAAAGTAATGAAATTGTTAGCATTGCATAAAGAATGTGTTCGATTAACAATCGAATTGAAAACAAAATTTTAAAATTATCTGCTTGATGTGCTAGTATTTTATTTTCTTTCATTGTATCTCGGTATCAATATCATTTCGACCTTAAAACAATTCTTTTCGTAGCTTTGATTAGTTTATAATCGGTAGCTTTTTTTACTTCCTTTTACAAAAAAGGAAGTATTGTATTCGCGAAAAAATTTTCACTCAAAAATCGACCTTAATTTCCATTTGCTCACCCCCAAATGAATGTTGAGGGTTTTTTTTTTCGACTCGACCACACGTGAATAAATGCCTACGAACGTATAGACACGCGAGACATCGGTTTTGATTATTCCCGAGTTAGTTACAACGAGTTTTCCCGTGACGTCTGTGTGTACGCATGTACAGTGGCTCCCAAAAGTCTTCGTACACCTACGACTTTCAACGAAATAGGCCCCAATCCATTAGTTAGAATTAATATTTCGGAATAGGTATTTAATTATAAGATCTATGATCAATTTTTAATAAAACTACATGAAAAGTTTTTAAAAAATATTAAAACTTATTTTTTTAAAAATCAAAAACCAAAAAGTGCCGGAAATTTTATCTCACAAAAGTCTTCGTACACTTTATAAAATGTCTATAAATTATTGAATAATCTAACTTTTGATTAAGTTATTAATTAGTAGAATATCATACAGTATTCATAACACCTTTTAAACGTCTGAGAATAGATTTCATTCTTTTTCTTTCTTTTTTTTTGCGTAATTTCTGAGTAAGTATTCAACCATACTTCAAGTCTTACTGTTTCTCGCTCTATTTTCGTTTTAAAGCCCTATTTTCGTAATCTAGCCTCCAAATATCTCTAAATACGTTACATTAAGTTAAAATCTGGAGATTGAAGGTTATTTTCTAAACTTTAGGACAATTTTCGAGGCACTAGACGCAAACGTTGAAAACCGTGTGCTTCTTATCGTTATCTTGATAAAAAAACAAAGTTGTTTCCAATAACCAAATTTTTGGCTAAGAGTTCAAAATTGGTTTTTAAAACATTTAAAGGAACAGCATGATTTATTATTTCATCAAAAAATTACAAACTACCAAGTACTGATGCTGATATGCACCCTCACACTAGAACACCTCCACCGTCCTGATTAACTGATCCAAATAAGTTCTTAAGATTAAGTTCCTAATTTTTTCTTCTACTTACAGTTATACAACAATTTAACCAAAAATGTTGAATTAATTTTTATCTGTAAGTAAGACATGATTCTAAAACGTTTTTAGCTTATTTATCATTGATTTTGCGACGAAAAGCGTAAGCTTTCTGTTTTTCGCACGACCAAGAAAATTTCTGCGGGAAGAGGTCCCATTTAATCCAGCTAATCAGAGAACTTGGCGAACAATTTTAGGTGAAAATTAAATGTAAAATGTATCATTTAACTCTGCAGAAACTTTTACAGCACTCAAATGTGTATTTTTCATAAATTTTTTAACTTTAAATCTCCGATCACGTTTTGTCAACTTTGCCGGTTGACCTTTTCTTACCTTGTTTTCGGTCCGATTCTTTTCTTTAAAGCATTTTATCAAGCACTTTACTATAGAATGGAATAAATTAACTAATTTAGAGACATTTCAAACCAATTTACCGCTACTGTGATGAAAAAATTCAAATTTCGAATGGTGTTTGTGGTTTTTTACGAATACCTGCCATTTTACAGTAATAAGCACAATATTAAGAAATAAATAAACAAAAAAATAAAGCCAAATGACTTATAAGGGTCAACACAATGCAAAAATATTAATAAAATGGCATATGATAATTTTAATAATGAATTTATTCGAAAATATTTGAGTGTACGATGACTTTTGTGGCGTGTTATTTCTCTGTCTCTTCGTTTTTTGAACCATTTCAAAAAAGATCCGTCAATATTTTGAAAAAATCAATTGGTTGTATTTAGAATGACATAGGAATGATGTGAAAAAATATTGGAGTTCATATTCGAATTCAATTTTGAGTTATTTTGGTTTTACTAAAAAATTTCAAAGTGTACGAACACTTTTAGGAGCCACTGTATGTATGTGCGTATATGCGGATGTGCGTATGTGCGTATGTATGTCGCATAACTCAAGAACGGTATGTCCTAGAAAGTTGAAATTTGGTACGTAGACTTCTAGTGGGGTCCAGTTGTGCACCTTCCCTTTTGGTTGCATTCGGGTGTTTTAAGGGGGTCTTTTTTCCCTTTTTTGGGGGAAATCATTGTTAATTTAGATGAAAACTCAAGTGGTGTTACAATTCGGCGGACACTTGGCGACGTATCGCCAGTCTTTTGGTCGCCAAGTTTTGTCGCCAACTTCGCGACAAATTTGGCGATTTTTTAAAATCTGGTTTCAATTTGGCTATTGTTGGTGATATTTAGAGAGTAAACTATTGAATCACATTAAAATTATCAATAATGGGAAAACGACATTAAATTGGAGTAATAGGAAGTCATGTGAGGCACACATCAGCTCGTTTCTTTTGTCAAAGGATTATTGCGTGATCATGAGTAAAGCAAATGATATTTTCCGTAGAAAACTAGCTGCAATAAAATGCCTCCACCGAGAAAACCACTATACACAACAAGAAATCGCTAAAGAATAAGTTTTGCAAGCATCTGTGGGTAGAATAATGAGATCTTTGGATTTCAAAAGTGAAAATATAAATTCTAGAATAGGGAACATAGTAAAAAAAATGAATTTACTGCAAGGACAGCAAGGAAATTAATTCAAATTATTAAAATCAACAGACAAAAAACTGATCATGAAATAAAAATATTTCAATAAGCGTATGGAGCAAATAATCTGTAGTTCATTTCAGTTAAACTCTATGATCGTTTCCCTCGAAAAAAGGGCTAGCATCACATTTGCTTTGGCAAAGAGATTTGCATGGGCAAAAAATGTGCATGAACAATATGTAAGTAATTGAAGCAACGTGAGAAATATTACTTTTCTTTAATTATTCAGTTGAAGTCAAGTTGTTCATTCCTTTTTCTGAAATCATATTTATTGCATACTGACTAAAGAATCAGAAATGTTTATAAATGCGGTTAAACTTCTTTAGGAGAATATTTACAACAACTTACATGCACTAAGGTATTTTTTTTTCCTTTTAGGCATAGTTTTCTGGTGAATCAATGTTTGAAATATCAAAAGAAAGCAGTCAGTATGTCAGGAAAAGTACCAGTAAAGAATTTTCCTCGAATGGGGTGGTTTCCTTCAGTCAAAAGTACTACTTTTAGTCACTGAAATTGATAGAATAAGTAAAAAAAATAACATGGACCCAGAAAATACTTTCATTTTCAGTTATTTTTTAATAAATTTTTTAAAATGTTCGATTTTGAAAACAAGGCGTGGTCTTGATGACGTCACAAATGATGCATTTTGGCGCATCTTTCTACCACAGTTCCACGTTATGATAATCAACAAGCGAATCAAAATTGCTCTCTACGCTTGCTATGAACCATATCGTTGCCAATACACGTGAGTAAAGATGTGAATGAAATATTTTGCTGTGTGATTGGCAACACAGAATGTCATTTCATCATTTGTGATGTAACACGACAGAAGAATAAACAATGAAAGCACACAGATTTCGGTATTTTTTTAAAATATTAAACTTAAACAAATTATTTAAAAAATGGTCAGATCCTATGTTTTTAAGCATTCTCTTTCAGAAAAAAATGCTTTTAAAATTTTAGAAACGACCCCATTGCATAGTACAAACGGTTTAACATCCTACCCAAGTTCTGTATTGGAGCGTCATTTCCGCATTGGTTGCTGGATGTTTATACATTGTTGCAGGCATTATGACCTAGTATCATCAGAAAAAAAGTGATTGAGCAAAGGTTCAATAATTAAAAGATTTGTTTCTAAATGTAAACTTGCATGGATGATTGAGCTTTTTGTCTTGAAGCAGTATCTGTGACCAAAGCCTTGAATACAAAAAATATAAAAACGCGGCATGGAAACAGTACATATATGACCTCAATAGAGAATGTTTGAACTATTGTAAAGAAAACATTAAAGAAATTGAATTTCACAAACAACAGTTGTCTGACAGAAGGACTCTTCTAAATTTGGCACCATGACGAAAAAATACAAATAAATTGCCAAAAACTTATAAAAAATATGACAAGAAGTTTCAAATCTGTAACAAAAAAACAGGGGGATGCACCCTCAGTATTAAATGCGTCGATATACTTTTTTAAAAAGTATTATTTCCTTAACATAACAAGAATTAACTGTAATTTTCACAATTATTCTAATAATTTTCACACCTCTGTACATATATGTATATCCAAACAAAACTTACTCTAAATTAAAATCAATAAAAAATATACTAATTTTTAAAACCTATACTAGAAGCTTCACTTTTATGAAAAAGAAAAAACTACGAGAAAAAGCACAACTTTTCAAGAAAAATCCGGACAATTATGGCGATCACAAGTGTTTTTCTCAATCAAGTGATACAAAGTGAAAAATAAAATATTTTTCTCATGAAATATTTTTTATTTGATTATTAAAAACATCGTTGAGAAAAGGAATGAATAAATGAAAGAATGAATGTATAAATGAAAGATATCGAATCAATAAACGAATAAATTAATTTAGTTATTTAGTAATACATTAAGAAAAATAAATGAGGGAATTAAATAACGAATGAATAAGGGAAAAGAGAAGTAATGAATAAATAGGCAAACTATAAAAAAGAATTCAAATGAATTAATTAATAAATGAATACGTAAATAATTTAATAAATGATTGAATAAGTAAGAAATAAACTATTTCACTTTGACCCATCCACTTCGTCCCGCATGTACTTGACTAGTTGTACAATAAATTTAAAAGAAAAAAAGGTTTACAATTAAATAAATAAATAATACATCGAATATTAGTAGGTCTCAGTTAATATTTAAAAAGCTAATAACAAGAACTTTATCATTTTATATTAACAAAAATAAACGTTTTCTTACAGCAAAATATCATATTACTAGCTGCGTTGCCCGGCTTTGCCCGGTAAACCTTGAAAATATAAATTGTGTCAAGTGACGTATATACAAAAATCAGGCTAAAAATAAAAAAAAAAAAACATCATGCAAAATTTCCCTCCCAAACAATGACTACAGATATTAAAATACTTTTAAGAAATTAAATCGAGAAAGATGGATTAAAAAGCGTAACCATGGAAACACAAAATAAAATAAATTTAAGGAATTAAAATGCGAAGGAAAATGTTTTGATTAACAATTTGAATGGAAATGAGACTCTTTGAACTTGACATAAAAAGTCTTGTAATTTTTTTTTTCCTTTCGAGATAGAAGTTTAGTTTTTCGGCCATAGGTCAAGATGGATCTGGAGTAAAAAATACTGCTTTTGTCAATGGTGTCAGAAAGAAAACTGTGAGACATTTCCTTCCCTTTTTATTGATAGATTTAATGAAGAAAGTAGTGGTTACATTTCAGCTAAGTCTAAAAAAATTCGAGCTAAAAACACTAACAAATCGCGCCGTAATTAAGTTAGGGCATTGGAGCAAATTGCTTAGAACGCGGAAAATTCTATCCTTTCAAACGATATGTAATATTAATATGTGCAAGTAATTTTGACCCCCATATTTGGGAATTTATGTGAAAATTGGGCCTAAATTGTAGTAAAAAAAGAACAGTTCATCGAATTTTTTTTCGAACTGGTCTGCAAACCTTCTCAGGACTTTAAGGAACAAACTGTGAAAATTTCAGTGAAATTAGCCCGGTAGTTTTCAAGTTTTGCGAGTTCAAACACGCAGGCGCTTTTTGGAGACTGCATTTTATGCTATGTAGAGATGAGTATCAATTTTGAAAATTGTTTTTATTATTATATGCCTTGATCTTCAGTAGTTACTCTTTGCTCACTGGAATAGCATTCACGTGTTACTGCATAGACAAAACAAAATATTAGCAGATAGGTAGCGCTGAACACAGGGTTAATATTTCACCATTTCACTTTTCCCCACTATTTCACTTTGCCCCACATTCCATGTACAAGCAAACTTTCAGCTTTATTATTAGTAAAGATAAAGACAATAACACGCAGAATGCTAATGCTTATTCTGACGCTTCTTGCACGTAACGAATAATTCAAATGTTTTTGTACTTGTGGATACAATATTTTTGAATTAACAGTAAACTCCCGATTATCGGCGGTCGGATTATCCGCATTTCGGATAATCCGTGAGTCTTTACGCATTTTTTTAAAACTTATAATTATGTTATTGTTCAATTTTAGATTTTACATACATCTTTTATATTCAATGTTAGTAGATGCAATGTTGCAATGTTTTTAGTTACAATTTAAATGTAATGTGTGAGTGTTATTAATATTTTTTTGCTATTGTATTTGTTACCGTTAAAGTATATAATGCAGTTATTTTATAGAATACCTAGTTATTCCATGAAATAACTGATCGTGTCCGTTAAAATGTGTAATATGTTATTCATTTGACACTTTAGCTAGTTATTCTATGAAATAACTAATTATTCTATAAATTAACAAATGAGAGACAGTTAAAGGCTAAAATAAACAATTTATCTAAAATGAAATAACTTGGTATTTTATAAATAAACTAATGACTGACAATTAATTTATCTAATTTATGCAGCGTACAAATAGTATTTATGGAAACGTGCTATAAAATCATTTGTTAAAACAAGGATTACTAAAATGACACTTGGAATTATAAAGACAATTATTTCTCAACAAAAATTGGCGGAAACACGCTAAACAAGTTCTCTCCCTATGACCTGGAATCGTTCGTAAATGCAGCAGGGGTGGAAGGTAAATGTATTTGTCGTGCAAAATATATGATATAGCTTATTTTTCACTTCATCGGGCTGCAGATCGTTATTCTATGAAATAACTAGTTAAACCATGAAATACAAGAGAGTTTTACTCTTTAACGGACATGATCAGTTATTCCATGAAATAACAAGGTATTCTATAAAATAACAGGTATAAAAATAACTAGGTATTCTATAAATAATTCTATAAAATAATTTCATACTTAACGGTAACATATACATTAAGTATCGTTTTTTACCTATTTTATTCGAACTATCCGTGGTTACCGTGCCACCCTATTTTAAATAATAAATCGGGAGTTTGCTCTATATAAAAATTCATACTAAGCTATTAAAGTTCAGAACCTACGAAAAACATTTTTTAAAGTTTCAAGAACTGTTTTCAAGAACAATTTTTAAATACACAACATTAATTTTCGAACAATGGTAGCTTAAAGCCTAAAATGTTTATACTAACTGGATTTCAAGCTGGACGAGAAAAGAAGTAAACAAATCGCATTTTCATTGCTTATGGAAAAGGGACAAATATTTTTTCCCATCAAACTGAGAAAGTTTACCTCAAAGAAATTCTCAAAAAATGTCATGAAAAGTGCTAAAAAGAATCTATTTTTATACGTATGTAACTTACGCATTCAATTGTTCCTAAGTTTAATGAATGTTCTTTTTCCGATTACAATTTTATTTTCCCTGAAGTAGTCTTGTTCAAAAGTTCTGAACTATGAAAAACTCCCATCTACTAATTAAATGCTAAATATGAAGAGGTTTGCTCCTTTTAATTGAAGGTTTTTCAACAAAAGCGATTCCTTTTGGCGTGAATATTTGAACATTCGATTGAGTAGATGGTTTAATTAATCATAATCGATAATACGCAACTCAATAGCATGTATGCTTGCGTATAAAAAAATTGATTTAATGCGATGATTGTTAAATATTTTAATGAAGATGCCAAAAATTTGATGGCTGCAAAGAACGCTGGTACGCTGGATATAAATGATAAAGAGAAAGTACACAGTTTGAAACCACAGGAATTCTTCGAAAGAACCATTATAACTCAAACTTTCATCTCCAAGTTTTTGAATCACAGTTTGATATAATGCAGTAAAAGATGTACATAAAAACTATGTTTTTTTAATTTTTAACTTCCTTCTTTTAAACGATGTGCTTGCGTTTTAAATCGAACTATTACTGAATTGTTCATATTCATGGCAAAACATTTTTTTTTTAAGTTCAACTACGTTTTAGATGGGGTTTTTTTTCCCCAAAAAATTTATGTTTTAGGCCACACACGAGGTGGTTAGTTGAATCAACTGTTCGGAAAAAACCAGTTGACTGACGTTTTTCGTTGTGATCGCACGAGGCACTTTAGTTGAATAAACTTTTCTTCTCGAAAGAAAAGGGCGCATAAAAAAATAATTTCATATCTCACACCACTGTACTAAGCCGAATGTATTTAAGCAGCTGCTCCCCAACACTATTAAAACTGGACCAAGTTGTCTCAACTAGTTAAAAGTGTGTAAAACGAAAGCTTAACAATGTCCTGATGTGTTGTCAACTTAAAAGTTGGTTCAACTCATCCAGGTGATAGTGGTAGAGGCACATGTGCCTGTGGTGCCTGTCGGTGGACTCTCGTGAAGGATGTCGGGTGATTCCTTCACTTTTCTACCCGGTTACACCCGGTGTGGATAGTATCCAACACTACACTCTTACACTCTCTTTTCTACCAGGTTACCCTTCTGGATAACTGCCTGTTCGAAGCTGATTCAACTAAATTGCCTCGTGTGTAGTGGGTCTTAAGGTCAGGTCTGGTAAAGGGAAATACAGAACTTCAATGTTCAAAATGTATATCTCTCTCTTTTTTTTGGACGAATCGAGACATTAAATTTTGTGGATTGTATCTAACACTACACTCTCCTTTCTACCAGGTTATCCTTCTGGATAACTGCCTGTTCGAAGCTGTTTCAATTAAATTGCCTCGTGTGTAGTAAGTCTTAAGGTCACATGGGGTAAAGGGAAATACAGAATTTCAATGTTTAAAATGTATATCTTTCCCTTTTTTGGACGAGCTGGAGTATTAAATTTTATGGATTGTATCCAACACTACACTCTCTTTTCTACCAGGTTACCTTTCTGGATAACTGCCTGTTCGAAGCTGTTTCAATTAAATTGCCTCGTGTGTAGTAGGTCTTAAGGTCAGATGGGGTAAAGGGAAATACAGAATTTCAATGTTTAAAATGTATATATTTCCCTTTTTCGGACGAGCTGGAGTATTAAATTTTATGGATTGTATCCAACACTACACTCTCTTTTCTACCAGGTTACCATTCTGGATAACTGCCTGTTCGAAGCTGTTTCAATTAAATTGCCTCGTGTGTAGTAGGTCTTAAGGTCAGATGGGGTAAAGGGAAATACAGAATTTCAATGTTTAAAATGTATATATTTCCCTTTTTCGGACGAGCTGGAGTATTAAATTTTATGGACTGTATCCAACACTACACTCTCTTTTCTACCAGGTTACCCTTCTGGATAACTGCCTGTTCGAAGCTGTTTCAATTAAATTGCCTCGTGTGTAGGAGGTGTTAACTTCAGATGGGGTAAAGGGAAATACAGAATTTCAATGTTTAAAATATATATATTTCCTTTTTTCGGACAAACTGGAGCATTAAATTTTATGGATTGTATCCAACACTACACTCTCTTTTCTACCAGGTTACCTTTCTGGATAACTGCCTGTTCGAAGCTGTTTCAATTAAATAGCCTCGTGTGTGGGAGGTCTTAACTTCACATGGGGTAAAGGGAAATACAGAATTTCAATGTTTAAAATGTATATATTTCCTTTTTTCGGACAAACTAGAGTATTAAATTTTATGGATTATATCCAACACTACACTCTCTTTTCTACCAGGTTACCTTTCTGGATAACTGCCTGTTCGAAGCTGTTTCAACTAAATTGCCTCGTGTGTAATAGGTCTTAAGGTCAGATGGGGTAAAGGAAAATACAGAATTTCAATGTTCAAAATGTATATATTTCCCTTTTTCGGACGAGCTGGAGTAATAAATTTTATGGATTGTATCCAACACTACACTCTCGTTTCTACCAGGTTACCATTCTGAATAACTGCCTGTTCGAAGCTGTTTCAATTAAATTGCCTCGTGTGTAGTAGGTCTTAAGGTCAGATGGGGTAAAGGGAAATACAGAATTTCAATGTTTAAAATGTATATATTTCCCTTTTTCGGACGAGCTTGGTGTATTAAATTTTATGGATTGTATCCAACACTACACTCTCTTTTCTACCAGGTTACCATTCTGGATAACTGCCTGTTCGAAGCTGTTTCAATTAAATTGCCTCGTGTGTAGTAGGTCTTAAGGTCAGATGGGGTAAAGGGGAATACAGAATTTCAATGTTTAAAATGTATATATTTCCCTTTTTCGGACGAGCTGGAGTATTAAATTTTATGGATTGTTTCCAACACTACACTCTCTTTTCTACCAGGTTACCCTTCTGGATAACTGCCTGTTCGAAGCTGTTTCAATTAAATTGCCTCGTGTGTAGGAGGTCTTAATTTCAGATGGGGTAAAGGGAAATACAGAATTTCAATGTTTAAAATGTATATATTTCCTTTTTTCGGACAAACTGGAGTATTAAATTTTATGGATTATATCCAACACTATACTTTCTTTTCTATCAGGTTACCCTTCTGGATAACTGCCTGTTGGAAGCTGATTCAACTAAATTGCCTCGTGTGTAGTAGGTCTTTAGGTCAGGTGGGGTAAAGGGAAATACAGAACTTCAATGTTTAAAATGTATGTCTCTCCCTTTTTTTTTTTTAGACGAATCGAGACATTAAATTTTGTGGATTGTATCCAACACTACACTCTCTTTTCTACAAGGTTATCCTTCTTGATAACTGCCTGTTCGAAGCTGTTTCAATTAAATTGCCTCGTGTGTAGTAGGTCTTAAGGTCAGATGGAGTCAAGAGAAATACAGAATTTCAATGTTTAAAATGTATATATTTCCCTTTTTCGGACGAACAGGAGT
Organism: Uloborus diversus; assembly: GCF_026930045.1. Lineage (NCBI taxonomy): Eukaryota > Metazoa > Arthropoda > Arachnida > Araneae > Uloboridae > Uloborus > Uloborus diversus. Next base: position 124,516,384 of record NC_072737.1, on the reverse strand, counting down.
ATTAAATTTTATGGATTGTATCCAACACTACACTCTCTTTTCTACCAGGTTACACTTCTGGATAACTGCCTGTTTGAAGCTGTTTCAACTAAATTGCCTCGTGTGTAGGAGGTCTTAACTTCAGATGGGGTAAAGGGAAATACAGAATTTCAATGTTTAAAATGTATATATTTCCCTTTTTCGGACAAACTGGAGTATTAAATTTTATGGATTATATCCAACACTATACTTTCTTTTCTATCAGGTTACCCTTCTGGATAACTG
>NC_072737.1:124142383-124190001 GCF_026930045.1 Uloborus diversus | reverse complement strand
TCTGTATTTTTTAACAAATTTTTATAATTTAAAAATGTCAAAAATTTTGATTTTAATTCTATTTTTAATTTTAAAAAGCTTTTTCTGTATAATTCTTTTGTTTTTCACACTTTCATGGATGAACGGTTGAGAGGTCTGAAGAGGAAATCGGTTATCCGTAATTTCTTTTGAAGGATATCGTAATCTTAGCTTAAACTTCTGATTTTGCGCTTTCTAAAAATTGTTTTCACTTTCTTCTGCTGACGATTCGGGGCATAATGATCCAGCCCATTGAATACCAGCTGTTTTTGAAAAAACTAATAGACGTCTGTATAAGGAAAGGAGTCGTCCACAAATGTGTCGTTCATTGTAAAATTGGTCAATTACCGCATATTTAAATTGCGTATTTGTTTGCAAATGATATCTCATGTAATTATATCTAGCGATTTAGTTTTATAAAACCGAAGCAAAGCACTTTTCGAAAGATAAATATCTGATGACAAACAGTAGCTCAACATTTTTTTTCTTTACTAAGGAAAAATTTCCAAGGGGGGTCGTATAATAAGGCATAGTAAAATCATTTTCAAGGAGATACACCACTTTAACAATGCAACGCTACAAATGATGTTACGCTTTGAAGTGGACATGAGAGTTCATGACTTAGTGACAGCTTAGACACCAGGAGAAGGCGGGGAGGGGGAAGGGGGTAACAAGAAATATTACTTCACTCATTTTGTGAAAGCATCAAGATTTTGTTTACAGTGGCAGACGAAATATTGTTTGATCTGCCACCACTGTTTTATTGGTTATTATTTTTAAGGGACATTCATTTTCTTCAGATTTTGTTTTCATTCATTTTATTTCATTCATTTTTTGTCTTCATTTTATTTCTTACGCATGTAAAGCTATTATGCAGTTGAATTGAAGTTTGAAATATGTTTTTTTTAAAAATAGTGCTGTGTTTCTGAACTGCGAGTATGTGTTTATTGTTTATGTATTATGATGTGACAAGATAGGAGAGGTAAAAAGGTGTGGTGAAGCGTGATACTGTGCAACAAAATCAGGGAAAGGGTCAAAAACAATTTAGAAAAAAAAAAAAAAAAAATCGTGGTATCGTCGATAGATAGCCCCCAATGTAATGGTTCAATACATTTTGATATTACGACCGGAATAGAAGCAGACACTTCTTGATCGTTGAGACCAGCATAACAAGTCTCACGAGACGCGTCGGAATTTTTCTAATCTGCTAATTTGGATTTATCTGGCATCAAGAATAGAAGAAAATAATGACCTTCATTTAAAAATAGACATCGTTTCCTTCAAAAATGGAATATTCTTTACCACCCTCCCATCGTCCACATGACGAGGTTACCAAGGCCATGTCCGAAGTTACTTTCGTGCAATTTTTTTTCTCCAGCTCTGCCTACTTTTGATGCTGTTTTTTTTTTTTTTTTTGAAGATGCTACCTGCCACCTTTCCTCGTGAAACGTTGTGCATAATCTGTTGCAATCATAAGTTCAGAATGTATTGGTGAGAATAGACTTCTGATTTATTTTAAGAACTCTGAAAACTGTTTTCAGCTTTCGGCGAGAGTGATTGCTGTATCTTAAAAGTAATGTCAGGATTCTAACAACTGGTGCACAGATGTAGCCTGATGAGAACTGGTACTGATTAAATAGTTATTGATGCCAGTCAGTCTTGTGGGGGGGGGGGGGGACGTTGTCGAACGGGGTTGTTCTTAGTACGTGTAACTGCTATTTTCAATAAATGTTTCAAGAATTTAAACACACATCTATGTATCGATGGAACCTGTTAGAAACTCTTTTGTTGCCAATCGTACCTGTGGAAGGGGGTTATGTCTAAGGTGACCATACGCTATATGACCAAAAGTATTGAGACACTTTTCAAAAATTCACATTTTTACGGATTTCTCGAGAAATAAAAGATTAATTGCTCTGTAATTTTTTTAAAATAAAAGATACACTCCAGCTGTCATTTTCCAATAAAAACTAAGTCTACTGTTCATTCGGGGACCAGCAACAAATTGAGGAGACAAAAAAAATTTTTTGATCATTTTTCATTGTAAGTAGCAGGGAATAAGCTATTAATTTCAGAGATAAGTTAAACAACTATCTAGAAATTTTTTTTTCGTAAAGGTATCTCTATATACCCACGGAGATATAAGTATTTCTTTCAAAAATACAAGTTTTTTAAGTTTTTCGGCTCATATCATGCAGAGTTTTTTTGTCAAACGTTAAACTTTCAGAATATTTGACAGCATGTCAGAAAAACATAACAATGAAACTTGAAGTTTCATTGAGTTCTTGAAGTTCAACTTGAAGTTAAAAGTTTGAAAATTCAATGAAATATGAACGTTTAAATCAATTAAATTTTTACAGCGCATGCGCGAATGATAGCAATTTATAAGTTTCATATACCAAAGCTCAGATAGATCCTGCAATTCATGAAAAAATTCCACCTCAATATCTTTAAAAAGTTATCAGCGATCTAATGAGCCGAGTTTCTATGATTCTTGGATAGGCGACGAATGGTAAGGGGTCCTTCGCAAACCGGCAACAACCGGCCTCTTATCGTTACAGAGTGATTCATGATAAGAATGGATTATTTGCGAACGATCCCTCACGAGTCGTCGTTTAGCCAATAATTATTAAAATTCGGCTCATTAGATCGCTGATAACTATTTACATTTTAAAGATATCAAGGTGGATTTTTTTTTATGAGTCGTACGATCTATTTGGGCTTCCGATTATGAAAGTTATAAATTGTTACCTTTCGTGCATGCGCAGTGAAAAATTAATTGCTTTCAACGTTCATATTTCATTGAATTTTCAATATTTTAACATCAAATTTTATTATTATGTTTCTCTAATATGCTGTCAAATATTCTGAAAGTTTTAGTAACGTTTGACGGAAAACTCTGCGTGATATAAGCCGAAAACCTTCAAAAGAAATTTGTATATATTTGAAAAAAGTGCTTACATCTCCGTGGGTATAAGAGATACTTTAACGAAAATTTAAAAATAAATTATACATAGTTTAACTTCTTTCTGAAATTTATAGCTTATTGCCAGCTATTTACAATGAAAAATGATCAAAAACTTTTTTTTGTTTCCTCAATTTGTTGCTGGTCCCGCGAATGAATAGTAGACTTAGTTTTTATTGGAAAATGACAGCTGGAGTGTATCTTTTATGTGAAAAAAAATAGAGCAATTAATCTTTTATTTCTCGAGAAATCCGTAAAAATGTGAATTTTGGAAAGTGTCCAAATACTTTTAGTCATATAGTGTACATCTGTCCCGTTGCCCCCTCATATATTGAAATGTCCCCGTTTTCTGCAGTGACAGAAAGGAACACTGAATGCTTCAAAAAAGAAACAAAAAGTATGTGTGGAGACAGGTTTCTCTAATATTAGCTATTTTGGCTGTTTTTGATCACGCTTGGCTAGAAAAATTCTAAAGCAAACTCGTGTTGGGCTGCTTTGACTATTTTTTGGTCAAAATGTTGATTGATTTTTTTTTTTTTACTATGACATCTCTTTTTCAAATAGTTTATATCATTTCTAAATCATGCATCTATGTTTACAAAGTTATTGTACATGGAAAAAATAACGTCCTAAAAATGGTCAAGTTCAACAAATCTCAAATTTTCATTTGCATGTTTTAATGGTTGCCTAACGAAACTAATTTTCAGATTGAATAATTCACCATTTAGATAGGATACTATATTTTAATGTTTATTGTCAAATGTTGAGGTGAGATTCTGAATATTGCGAAAAAGATTCACTACTGAATTCGGAAGTCTCTTACGTATAGCGTTTTAAGTTGTACGTATATCAAACATTTAAGAATGTGTTCTTTGTTTTTCATTTTCATAATTTTATTCCTCGATGCTCTCGGAGCTTTTTTGCATTTTCACTCCAGTAAATTAAATCATGCGCAATTATTTCATATAATAGTTAATGATTGTAAATGTTAGTGACGTTAGCAGTTTTATGTTAGTAAATTTTTGCATCTAATGCATTCCTATGCTTAACAAAATGGTGTAGCAGGTGAATTTTAAGAATAATTACTGAATGACAATTGGGTAAATGCTGAAAATAAAAGCGTGATGAGGCGTTGTGTGTGTGAGAAATTTTAAAGCTAAATGTACAATGGCATGTTGAACACTTGATATAACAGTAGAAGTTATTTTTAAAGCTGAACGGGATAATAATTTTGCTGGGTTTAGATGGGCATAGAGAATCCATGATATACATAGTTTTTTTTTTTTTTTTTTTTTTATCATGGTAGTATTTTATCAAACTTGCCAAGCGTGTTATCAGGTATCGTTAAAGCTTATCTATTTTATATCTAATCTTAAATCAGCGTCAATTCTCCTTTTTCTTAAAGGAATTAGAACGCGAACATTCCGGGTTGCCTTACTATTCCGAGTTATGTTGGTTATCCTGCTTCTGAATCTGAAACTATTCTGTGGTTTCAAAGGAAAACTATGTCAGTGTTTAATGACAAAAAATCAAGGTATACAAACTTGTTGTTTAATCCAACGGAGCTGGAAAATTTTTCTTTCATGGTTGATGTAACAAAACACTTATACGATTTAAATTTAACGCTGCAAGGAAAAACATTAGATCATGACGAACTTGTGTGGTTTCAAGGGCGCCCATATAGGGGAGGGGCAAGGGGGGCTTGAGCCCCCCCCCCCCTTTGAAATTAGAACTTCCTTGTTTTTAGTACTTTTTTCTTTGCCAAAATCTAAAATCATTTCTTCTCCAGTCATTAATGAATAAGTTATTAAAAGTGTCAAATTTTAATGACTCTTAATCTGTCCAGAAATCGGTTTCCATGGGGAAAATATCCTGCTAAACCATGGTTAAAATATCTGAGCCCCCCCCCCCCCCCTTACAATTTTGCATATGGGCGCCTATGTGTGGTTTATGTCAAATATTGAAACGGAAGTTTAATTCTTTTAGAGAATTGTTGACAAAAGAACAGAACCCGCCTTCTTGGACATGCAGCATGAACAACCTAAGTTTAGGGGAAGTGCATCTTGTTAAAAATACGCAAAAATTATGAATCTTAGAAGTGAAGTTGAAACATTTGGCAGATTGAGAATATTTAAGAAGCTTTTTTTTTTTCTCTCAAGATTTTCAATTAATACTAAATCTGTCCCTCATCATATGCAAATGGGAACGTTTGAGATTCAATCCTAGTCATATTTGAAGGGAAAATTCATTGAAGATCGGCGTGCCTGATTTTTACAAGTATTTACCAGTCAAGCTTGACTATCCAGAATTAACAGCGCTGACCTTGGGTCAAATTTTAAAGGTAATCACTGCGAGCAATCTTTCTCAGAAGTAGGAAAGATGGTAGCAAAGAGATATCGTCAAGAAAACATTGTCCATACTAATTTCTATTCTTTTCAACCTGAACTCACCATTCCTCACTATATTTTCTTATGTTGGCCCATGAAAACTCTTTTAGTGTGACCCCCTAGTCCTATACCAAAGAGTCTTAAAACATGGTCTGCGAACTTAATCAACTACACTGATGTGCTAAGTAAGCATAAAAGTCTCATTTTTGCACATTTTATCAAAGCTGAGTTAATCATCGCGAGATTGTTCTTCATGACACATTTTACCTATGTAGTGTTTTATGGTCATTTGTGAATGAGAAATATTTTTGAAAAATTTCTGAAACAGTTGAATCTGAATCAAATACTATAAACAGCAGTTTCTTATTTTCAGCTCAGCTTCAGAAACCATTTTTGTGCTTATCACGCCAAGTAGCCTCATTATTTTTTCATTCAACTTTAAAATACTAGTTGGAGAAGAACAAAGGTTTATAGGTATTAACTTAAAACAATTAAAGACAAATTAAGTGTTTTTGATAACATTTTTAACGAAGCATGAAAAGGAATCTTCAGATGTCGCATACCACCCTTTCATAGTTTTTTCGATAACTCGAATTCTGGACAAAGCCATTGAATTATTGGTAGTTCGAGTTATGGGAAGTTCCACAGCCTTCTCTAGGGTATGGGACCCGATGGAAACTTCGAGATAAAGAAATGGCTTCGTATCGCGTGCTGAGACTACTGCTTGGATGGAATGTGCTTGCTTTTTTTTTTTTTTGACGTAACTGTTGCAAAGATACATTGCAGAAGGGAACCCTAGAATTCTGTGGAGCCCAGTTTGAAGATCACTGCCGTAAACCAGTGGTGCTCAACCTACGGCTCAACGGCCGTATGTGGCCAGTCGCTGTGTTCAATGTTACGAAGCGAAAAGCATATTCTGAAGCTTTCCAAGGCAATCACCGAATGACGAAATGATCATCGTCATTCTGTTATGAATGATTTGTCACAAATTTGACGTCAAGTAGTGATAAATTGGTTTCAAAAAAAAAAAAAAAGAAAAGTTCGTATCATTGAAAATCAGCATGTAGTTATAATGACAGCAATTTTTGGTTTGTAAAGGAATTGTTTCCTTCAGTCAAAAGTAGTACTTTTTTGTCACTGAAATTTATAGAATAAGTAAAAAAAAAAAAACATGGACTCGGAAAATACTTTTATTTTCCCTACAGTTACTTTTTAATTATTTTTTTTAAATGTCCGATTCTTCAAACAAGGCGTGGTCTTTATGACGTCACAAATGATGCACTATGGCGCATCTTTCTACCGCATTTCCTCGTAATGATAATCAAGAAGCGAATTACAATTGCGCTCTACGCTTGCTATCAACCATATCGTTGCCAATACACGTGAGTAAAGATGCGAATTAAATATTTTGGACCGTGAATGGCAACACTGAATGGCATTTCATCATTTGTGATGTCATCGGCAGAAGCGTTAAACAATGAAAGAGCACCGATTTAAGTAATTTTTTTAAAATATTAAACTTAAAGAAATTATTTAAAAAATGGTCAGATTCTATGTTTTTAAGCATGCTTTTTCAGAAGAAAATACTTTTAAAATTTTGGAAACGACCCCAAGGCTTTTATTTTCCTGTTTCCCCCATGCTACCTAGAAAAATTTAAATGATACTATTAAATTTTATGCGTTCTGGACCCGCGCTATTCATCTTAATATGAGGTGTGGCCTGCAAGTAAAAAAAAAGGTTGGGCACCCATTGTGTTAACGAAAGGAGTTTATTTATTTATTTATTTATTTATTTATTTTTCAATATGGGTGGAGTAGTGACATAGATTGTAAACGTTGCTGCTATCAACTAAAAAAGTGTTTAACCCTGCACGAAACAAAAACCACAAACAGTAGTACCATAGTGATTGAAGTGTAACATTTTCTGTTACCAAACTTATTAACTTATTTTCTTTCTTTTTCTTTTTTTTTTTTTTTTTTTTTCGCCTTTGATATTTTTTTCTGTATTTTTCTTTTTTTTTTTTTTGTATTGTGTAAATATTTTAAAGTGATATTGCTGAGAAAACGATTATTAGTAAATATTTTCGCTTTCGAAAAATCAATGTTGTGTTTATTCAGCGTTTGAATATTCAACCATTTGCAGTGATGCAAAATCAACAATTCCTTGGTTTTATTGTAACTGTATCGTATTTAATTGTTTCTGTTATGCGACCGAGTTTCCGAACTTTCTAGTAGCTTTAGTTATTCTTTACATTTGTATGAGGATTTAATTACGTTGTACACGTTATTTGCTGACGTTTGTTCTGTGACAGTTGTGCAGCTGGTCTTTTCACTTTCTGAAACACATTTAATTGGCTTATATCCTGAATCGAACGTGCCTGCCGCACTACCAGAATCCGAGTGCTGATGCTATCTTTTACTTCCTTTCTCTCTCCACCTTAAGGAAATAACCTACTACTAGACGACCCGTGCGGAACTCCGCACTGTGCTTCGAATCGTTTCATAAGGTATTTCGCTCTTTAAAAATTTCAAAGGAAGAACATTATGAAGAAGAACCGAAAAAAAAGTAAGCGCAGAAGAAAAGGCATGTAATTTAAAGACATCAGTAACAAAACCTCGTTAAATACAATGTTGTGATAATTTGATCATCGCTCACCTTTTGGTCGTACATATTTTCAATTCAAACATAAATATCATTAAAAGTGTGGCTGAGTAGTGACTCGTGAAAAAGCAATAATTGTGCATGTAAAAAAACAGGTGGTGGCAAATACAGTCCTGCCCATGTGAGCATCTGACGGGAAAAAAAAGAAATATTAAAGAGATGTTTATTGGCATGGATTCGAATTGGAGGCATTCTGATTAACAGCCCGACACCCCAACAAACCTAGCAATTGCGCCTTCCTTTTCGAAAGCTATTCAATGAAGGAATGCGTAGTAAAAAAAAGCAAAAAAGCTTTTTGCCAAAAAAAAAAAAAAATAATAATAATAATAATAATAATGAGATCATGCTTCTATGTTTTATCATTAACCAGCATGACACGATTTAAAATTATTCGAAAAGCATGGAATTTGATTAAAGAATGACGAAGATCTCACGTAGCGATTGAAATGAACATTCTAGAGAAGTAATAAATACGGTTGAAAAAATAAGTGTTTTTATTTTTGAATATTCAACAATTTCCCATAGCAGGTTTCTTTAACCTGTACGGCTTAAAAGTCCGCACTTGTTTTTCTTTTAATCGAACACTTAAAATTCAAAACCAAAACCAGTTGAACTGATTCCGTTTTTTAAGTGTAATTTTTCGAACGTACATAAAATATTTTTTTTTTTTCAGCAGAAAGCAGATGAGTAGAAAATGATTTTTTGCTAATGAAGTTGATAATAATTTTAATGCTTTATATCGTATTTGCGCGAATAAAAAAATTAAAGGTTTACTGGGTGAAACTCGTAGTTTTAATTTGGGGTAGTATTTTTTCATTTGTACAAAAGGTCGAACACTGCTATTAGAAACATCTACATTTCAGCATACAATGAAAATGTTTTTCTGCACAAAAAGGATTTCCTTTAGGAAAATCTAATACTTTTTTATGCTTATATTATGCTGAGTGATCTGGATGTAGTCAAAGAACACAGTTCGATTAAAAATCAACTTATCCGAATGATAACTGTAGCCTGCATAAAGGAGTCGAAACACCAAGTAGCATTCCCACTGCATTTATTTTATTAGGTGTGTATGTTATGAGCACATGTAATGCGTAATACTAATATAAATTTGATATTATGTCGGACAGCCCAAGCTTGCCCGAAGTTCAGATAGTTTATAGCCGAACGCTCTACCAAAAAAAACTTATCAATTAAACCGAACAACTAAGTCCAGTGCTGTTAAGCTTTATTGAAATATGAACACACACACAGGGTTTTTTTTTTGCCGAAAGCGACGTAAAAAATGGAAAACTGCATTAGAACTTTGCTTTAAAAAATGCATAAGAACTACAGGCAGCATCAAAATTTTGAAACAGCAAGAGGCGATTTCGAAAACTTGAATTTTCGACCGTAAGTTTTTTTTTCGTCATTGGCCAGCCTGATAAGTTTTAAAATGAGAGGGGATTAATATATAAGATAAGATATTGAAGAAAAATGTTTTTATTTTTGAAAATTTTTACAATTTGTTATCGCAGGCTGCTGAAAACCGTTATAACTTAGATGGCAGCACGTGTTCATCATTTAACAGCACGGTTAAAATACAAAATAAATTGAACTATGCTTTCGAATGTAGTAAAAATGTGATAAGCTATTTGTTTTTTAGCAGAAAGAAGAAAAAATATATATTTTACCCTTCAAATTGAGGTAGTATTTTATTTATTTGTACAAAGAGTCAAAAACTCATTAGAAGAATATATATTTCAATGTACGATTTATTATTTTTTTTTCTGAACAAAAAACAATTCTATTGTAGTCTGAAATCTTAAACCTGTTACTTATATTTTCGCTTACATTATGCTTTAATTTTCTTTCCAGAGCCAAAGCTTCAAAAAAAAAAAAAAAAAAAAACACGTGCAATTTCGAAGTAATTTAGCACAAAATCACGGAATGTTTTCATATCAGCAAGGAGCATTTCCTGCTCATTTATTCTATTCCCTCATAGTTGTTATTCATTTAATTCAGTGTTCATGTAATGCGCGATATTTCTCTTAATTTTTTTGTTGCAGATTGTTCGGACGCGGGCCCGAACACGTAATCTTCTGGTTACGAAGAGAACGCTCTGCCGATCAAGCTACTCAGCTCTGTCGGTCACAGCGCAAATTAAAGTTATAAGTTTAACCGAAAACCTCATTCTTGTTCTTTAAAACAAGTTTTTTCGGCTGAAAAAAACTATTTTTAGACCGTGGGTCTATTTTTCGTCAGTAGCCAGCACCATAAGCTTTAAAAAAAGGCATAAATCAAAGAAATCGATCAAGAATTGAGGAAAATCTGGCGTAGAAACCAAAAACAGGCTACTGAAATAATATATAAGGATAGGGAAAGTTAAGGTTGGAACATTATTCTTTATTGTCATTCTTGCCACAAAACTAAAATTTACTAGAAAGTCGCCCGTCAAGGTATGTGACGGGTGAAAATTGCTTCTACTCTTCTACATTTGAACAAAGCCATTGCCTGTTTGGTGATATTTTGATAGTTGAAATTGTAACCCTAATCCCAGTGGATTAACTCTAAACACCAGTAGGTAGCTTTCATTGTTGACCATTTCTTTGTTTCTGCATTCTCCTGAAATGAGTCTTACCAGTAAAACAGTTAAGTTACCGAATCGAGTTCAGCCTTGTCACAATAAAGCCTTTTCCTGCATGTTAAACATTACCAAACCATATTATCAAATTATATTGCCGTGGCGCGAGTTTCATTGTTGAAACACGCGGGTTACTTGATCATCGGCTATTATTCAAATGAGGATGTCTAGACAGTTCCAGAAATACAGTGAAAAGTATCCGCAATTTAAGATTTGGTGATCAAAAACTCTAAGGACAATGTAAAAAATAAAAAAAGTGGATAAAAAAGGGTACTGAAGCGCCGGCGGATGTGATATCGTCGAATTGTTTGGTCTTGAGTGTTTTGGTGAGATCAGTGGCGCAGGGAAGGGGAGGGCTCCCCAGAGCCCTTGGTGTACGATAGATTGCCATTACTGATACGGTAGTTTTTTACTTGTAAGCACTTATGATCAACCCTCATCCCAGAAGATGAGTTCACTAATAATTGGGGCTAGCCTAACCTGGCAGTATAGGCTACACAGATCCTAATTGCAACATTATGACGCTGCTGCTGCCAGGTTAGGTTTATCCCAACTATTGGGGACTGGTGTGAGATATATTGACTCCCTTTTGATGCTGCTAGGTTAGGTTTCCCCAACTATAGGTGTGAGATTATCTTTATTATGCCCGGAGTCAATATATCTAATGAAACGTGTGAAAAGAAAAGCAACTTTGCTGGAAGAAAACACACACACAGATTGAAATTGACCTGGATTAAATTAGAAAACAGACAGTCATGTAGATGTACAATTTGGTTATGAAGAAAAAGAGCAGTGGCTGTTCATTATTTCTATATCATTATTATATGTGAAGAGTTGTACTTTGGGGAGGGGTCATTTAGTTTTGAGGAGATATAAGGCCCTTAGAGCGCCAGCGTTAGCTTCACCAAATTCTTCAGTGAGAAAATTGGAAATTCTTCTCAGGTCTGATAAGTATTTTTTTCTCCTTTTTAATTTGATGTTCGTATGAGGTAGAAAGTGGACAAAATGGCTTATGAATAAAAAAAGAAAATGAATAGAAAACTAGAAACATAAGGGGATGATCTAGTTCGTTACTACCAATTGAAAATGAAAAGTGCCATTTTAATCGGACCCTGTGCATGACTTAATTTCTAACAAAGGAAATTGAAAGCCCTACAGTCTTCAGATTATATTATAATGCGTAAATAGTCTTTGTCTAATATGTAAAAATTCACATAAAATTGAAAAAAAGTACAGGATAATGAGCTCCCGTTAGCCTCCAGGTGAGTTAAACTTAAGACTCCTAACCCAGGGTCTTACTTACTGGTGTTAAAAACAGCAACTTCTAATATTCAACATCGTGACGTGTAACTCAATAGAAAAGCATTCTTGGGAATGTTAAAAGCATTTAGCAGGGAGTTATTCCACTTCCTAATATATGACTACCGCTATTTTTTATTACTATTTTTATTGGTTGTAAACAATGATGAAATAATGCAAATTTGATAGTTAGTTAGGAAAATTAATTGGGCTCAGATTAATTTGGGAAAAACTTTGTCAGAAACCTTAGTGGCAACTGGTGAAACATTAAATCCGGGGGAGGAGGGGGGGGGGGGACTGAAGTTCTGAAGCCACTCTTGGCTTAACACTATACTTACACTATTATTTCATTTAAAAGTTGTTTAAGCAATTTCATTAATTTCATTTTATTTGATATGGACATCTCATTGCAACCAAGAAATAATTGATACCATCTCATATATAATGTATGTATAATATAAGATGTCGTCTTATACTATACAATACATATATTATAAGATTATATTTCTTCTACTTATGATGAAAAAATGAACTTATAAATTCATATGATAATTCAGTGCAGTTAAAGATATCGCCAAATTTAACCTGATTGATTTTTCCTAAGAATTAAAATATTTCATCTTCTCTATGCAAGTATAAGCAAGAGGGAGGAGGCAAATCAAGTTCGTGTCCTGTGTTCCCAAAAGGCATAGTCGGTCCCTGATCTTTTGTATCTTAATTTTCATCTGTCATAGGTTTACCTTTCTCCGTAATACTTAATTCTGCTGAAAGACCTAGATGTGTAGCTAAGATCGAATATGTATCAGTTGAATACTAATTGCGCGTAATCCGTTGAAAGAAAAAAGAGAACCCGTTCTTTTGATATTAGTGAATGATAAATGAGGCGAAAAATTAAGAGCGTTAACTATTTTTAAACAAAACAAAATCTCCTTATATAATAACTCTTATACAATAAAATTGTGGTGTTTGGAAAATTTTACTGCAGAATTTTGTGTTATTACAAAGCTTTCAAGGAACCGGTTTGCCTTGTAAATAAGGACATTTTTTAAAGCGTGAAGATGCATGCTTTGATAGACTAGTTGTTTTGTCTTAACCCTTAATCTTCACTTTGGCAAGCCGCCAAGGGTATTCTTTTTATTCATTTCAAAAGGCATTCCTTCTTCACTTGAACTTCGTACAGGACTGAGGAATAAAGATGTCTTTGAGTATTTTTATTTCTTTCATAGATAATTAAACGTTTTATTGCCATTCCAGTTGCTTTTATAATTGTGTTTAATCGGAAATATGATGAGGCGTATTTCCTAGAAGCAGCTTCCGCTGTTGGTTTTCCTTTGCAATGTTTATCATTTATTTTGCAAGACTGAATTATTCGTTATTCTCATTCAAAAAAATTTCAGCATCATATTATGTGTGAATAACAATTTTGTTATTTTCACTTAATTTTTGAGTGATTAAATTCGGTGCAAACAGAGCTAGTCTGTTTAGTTAGTGAAGGAGTAAGAGATAACTCTTACTCTTTCACAAACAAGTGAAAGTTTGATTTTGTACGCTGAAGATTTCCCCCCCAACCTGTAAAATATTGTCTGCTACCAGATTGTTGCTCCTTGATTTACTATGAACTTAGTTTTTATTTTAAATTCTTTTGGGTGTCAATTATAACAATGAAAAAACAGGCAGTTTATAGCTAGCAGACAAGTCATTGATGAGGTATATTGTACTCTGGAACATAATAAATTTTTGATTAAATTTTACTACAGACTTAATTTATTACTTGATTTAAATGTGATCATTGATTACTTTCAATTTTTAATATTATAGATTTTGAAAGATTTTGTTGTAATTTTGTGCCTTTTTAAAAAAAGTTTGAATAAGTTTTTATGCAATAATTTCTACTTGTCTTATGCAATAATTTATTTTTAGTATGTATAAAATTCAAAGTTACTAAAAATCTAGTTGATCTGTTTGTATTTAAGTTGTGTATTAACTTGTTTAAATATTTTGATTTATTTTACAGAAAATTTGAAGATGCCTTATTTACTCCTCACAAAAACAGACGATAAACAACATGTTGTTACAGTTGAAGAAGGCACGGAAGATCAAGTGGTAATTATTTGTACATTATTGCCTAATTATTTACTTAGTGATATTTATTTAGCAAATATATGCAAACATGGTTGTTATTGTTTAGCATGTACTCATTATAAAAAATCATCATTACAAAAAAAAAAAAAAAAAAAGATAAAAACCCCTTGTCTAGATCATCAAAAGTGAAAGTGATGTAAAGTTTAATTCCCAAAAGTTACTTAGGGCATGAGTTTCATCAACGTATAAGTAAAGAAATTTGTGACTTTAAAATTGACTTATTTATTCAGCTTTGTCATTTATTATTATTATTATTATTATTTTTTTTTTTTTTGCTTGCATGAAATTAATTTAAATGGAAATTTTGTATTGCACAGTCTTTGGTTAGAGTTTCATCTTTCATTTCTATCAGTTTTTTCCAAAAAAAAAAAATCTTTTTGCTAATGGGTGTACAGATCATTGTATTTTTTATCATCAATGCATATTTCTTGCTTTTATCTTTACTCAGTTATTCAGTATTGCTGATTATAATGAAAATGTTTTCTTATTCTATGTCAAATTAACAAAAAAAAAAAAAAAAAAAAATCCTCTATCTGACTGTCTCAGACTTTTATGAAATTTTGAGAAGTCTTACTCTTTGACGTCTTAAATTTTTGTCAATAACATAGTTGCATTGCCAGTCGTTGCATGGTCTACCTTGAAAATAAAAGTTATGTCAAGTGATGCATGTTCAACAATCAAGCTTAAGTAAAAGAAAAAAATAGCCTAAATTTTTTCTTCAATTTGTAGAAAAGAGCAATTTTATGATCCAAAATTTAAATTTAAACCTCTTATTTTAAAAAAAATTTCAATCATTATTATTAATAGATATAAACATTTGTAACACATTCCGTTTCATGGATTTTCTAGCAAAAAATACCCCCAGCATGAATTTCTGAGCATCCAAAGGCAAACCAAATTTGTCAAAGTTGCAAGGCAAAGTGGCCAAATCTGTGCCAAATTTGGCAATGATCTGACGTAAATTGTGGATTTGTATTCGGAAGATACACACACTCACATACAACTATTTTTATACAGGTAGATTTTTAAAAAATCAAACATTCATAATTGATGAGCTATTTATTTTCAAACTTTCAATTTAATGGGATCCTTGTGTAGTGGGACTCTGGTTAGATATGACCTTTGACAAAGTTCACCGCTTTTTAGGGTCTGTGATAAGGGGAGGAATTCTTGACACTGATTTGAGTTGGAATAATACCTTCCCAAAACTACTATGAAAGTAACTCAACTCAGCACCTATTACCCTTCCCTATTACCTGAAAAAGGCTTAAACATTGTCAATATTGATATTCAACTAATCAGAGCCACTTTATAACCGTGAAACACATATTGGCAATTTGTTTTGCAAATTTTACATTTTCCTAACATTTTTATTTCGTCTAGTTATTTTTTTTTTAATAAAAGGTTAAGTGACAAAAGGTTTTATCAACACATGCAATGTATATCATGCAAGGAAGTAGAGCAAAGCTTGTGCTTAGTCCTGAAAAGTTGATTGTGCCTAGATTGTTGCACTAAAAACCAAATGTATATTTCAATTATGCTCTTCTGTAAGGCTTAATGCGTTTTCTTCCTTCAGTATGCCATCATTACCACAGATTATGGTTGCAACTAAGTTGTAATTTTACTCAATGGTATGTTGTGTGTGTGTAAAAATTTCTAGAAGAAAAATCAGATGGGCATTTAATATATTTTCTGCATAATTTAGTTTTTTCAAAAAAGCTTACTACTTTTCAAACATACTTTCAAGTCTTAAAAAAGTTTTTTTTTGTTGCTGTTTTAGGAAGCACATGGATTCATTGAGAGCAAATGTAAGATTTGTCTTTACAAGATAGGATTTTGCCTCAGTTTTGGCATACTTTGGTTAGTTATGAGATGGTGGCCAGAATGGAAAGTTCGGATGACCTGTCAGCCTTGTAGTATTTCCACTGCCACTGTGTTAATACTAAAAGTAAGTCTTTATTATATCTATCTATCTGTCTGTCTGTCTGTCTGGTCTTGCCTGTCAAACATAATGAAAGTTAAGAAAAGACCAAACCAAAACCACTACCTTTAGAAAATTTTACTTTTGACCACTATCACCCCAGATGCTAACGTAGTAGTTGAAGTAAAACATAAAGTTGAATAAAAAATGTTCAAACTAAGAATATTTAGCATTTTGTACTACTGCTTGTACCTGAATGATGCCATACTCTTTTCTGGGTTTCTAGGTAGAGCAAACGAAGTTAATCTATTTTTAATGTTGTAAAATTTAGTGGAGGTTTCCACAATAAGGTGCAATTTTTTCTACAACTTTGGTAAGATAAAGGAAATGAGTAATGATTACGGATCTTATCTCTTCTAGAGTCTATTTTCCCCCCCACTAACAGTTTCTGAAATAGAATAAGTGATATTCAGATGCTTTTGTAACTATAGTTTTAATAGGCTTTTGGATTTAACTACCTTTTGTGTTAATGACTGCACATCCATCATGTGTGTAGCCAAGCTAATATTTGCTTAACAATTTACAAAATGAAGGAGAGATAATTTCTGAGAAAGAACTTGGAGGGAAAAAATAAAGTAATATTTTCAAGAAACATAGGGAGGTATACTACTTTATTTGCCTATTTTTTAATACAGTATGTTTATTACGTCATTTATTTTTTGCATATTACAAATAGCTTATGTAGTTATAAAAAAAAAAAGAAAAATTTTCACATTTAACATTTTTGTTGAAAATCATGATTTTTAACCCATCATGTAAATGATGGATTTTTTAGTCACTTAATTGAAATCACTGAACCTTTTTTTTTTCTTTTTGTGCGTCATGATGTTTATCTTTTTTCCTGTAAGTTTTTGCTATTTTATCATGCCTTTGAAAATACAATCAAAGAGAATTTTTTTTTTAAAGGTAGTTCAGTTAGTAAGTTTTCTTAGTAAAAGTAAGCTATAATTTTCACACTTTCATGTTGCTCTTGGGTAGTTCTTATTAACTCCACATATTTTAAGTCATGGCACACGTAATTAGTTCCACATATTTAGTTTAAATTTTTTGTTGATGTCATATGGCAAAAAGTTCTACTAATTTTTCTATTATTTTATGAATGTGTAAAACCTATCATTTTGTTTTGTAGGATCTACATGGCAGTTCAAATGTTCGCAAAGTCATTGTCCAATCTGTAACTGCATCATTACCACCAGAGCTTGTTTATTCAAGAACCCTTTCATCCATCAGTAATCATCGAGGAAATTCCACAAATTTCAACTATTCTCCTGTAAGTAACGATCATTGAAATGTTTATTTAGCAAATTACTGCACACCTTCCTTTAATCCACACAAATAGGACCGTGGATCAGATTAAGAGAAAGTTAAATTCTAGTCTAAGTAATTCTACAATTATAAGGAAAAAAAAAAACTTTCAAATTTTAAAAATGAATTTGAATTCTAAAATTTTGAATTCAAATTATGTTTTTTGCCATCACGAACTCATACAGGACCCTACTCATTGGAGTTATTGTTTCTAGAAATGGCTCTTGCATAGCTGCCAAGTGCTCCGTTTTTTCCGGAGTTTCTCCGATTTTTATTGCGTACTCCGAAAATCGGATTTTTTCCAAAAAACTCCGTTTTTTTGACTTTGCTTGTACACTTTTCGATTTTTGAGGAAAGAGAAGAAATTTCCCTATCCTCGAAGGCAGGAATAGTGCACAAACTCAACAAAAGAGAAGATAATTTGATGCTTTGGAAGCTTAGTGTCAGGATAAACACTGAGGGGGAGCGTCGATTGGAGATCGTCGTTTTTTCATCGAGCATTTCAGCAACGTGTAAAACGTAGCCGCCATGTTTGGTCATTCACAAGATGGAAGTTAGTAGACGATGCTTAAGCGCCTTCGTTTTCAAAGACAAAGCAGAATTGGGTGTTTCTTTTAACTGCAAACTAATGAAAAAAGCAAAATGTGCTGCAAAACGTTTTTTTTTTTTTTTGTTTTGTTATTTTAAATAATTTTATTGAGAAATATGTAAACAGTTATACCATTTAAAATTTCATTTTATCCTTATTGCTTTGGACACGAATGTGCTAAAAATTCGCAATTAAATTGTTGTTTCATTGGGATGTTTTATTTTTAAATTATTTTCATGCAATAAATTCAAAATTTTATATCTTAATTTTTGACTTAGTCGCCATATTTGGTCATTTGCGAGATTTTAGTACACAAGACTCTTAAGTGGCCAAGTTTTCAAAATCTCAATTCGATGTTTATTGCAATGAATTGAAAATAATGCAAAATGGGCTGTTTTTTTTTCCGGAAAATTCTAAATTTTTTTCTTGAAAAATGCAAAAATTTTTTTTTCAGAATATTATTTTATCCTCATTGGTTTAGACTCTAATATGCTAAAAACTCGCTATTTCGTCTAAATTTTAGTTTTTTAATGGTCATTAATTATTTATAATTGCTTTTCATGCAAGAAATTCAAAATTTTATATCTGAAGTTCTGACTTAGTCGCCATATTTGGTCATTTGCGAGATTTTAGTACACAAGACTCTTAAGTGGCCAAGTTTTCAAAATCGGAATTAGTTTTTTATTGCAATGCAAACTATTGAAAATAATGCAAAATAGGCTTTTTTTTTTCGGAAAATTCTAAATTTTTTTCTTGAAAAATGCAAAAATTTTTCTTCAGAACATTATTTTATCCTCATTGGTTTAAACTCTATTGTGATAAAAACTTGCTATTTCGTCTAAATTTTAGTTTTTTAAGGCTCACTAATTATTTATAATTACTTTTAATGCAACAAACTCAAAAATCTATTGTATTGAATTTTTCGCGTTGTTGCCGTGTTTGGTCATTTGCAACATGAAGTAGACAAGACTATTAATAGCCTAAGTTCCTGAAAACAGAATTAGTTGCTTGTCTCAATGCAAACTATTAAAAATAACAAAAGACAAAAAGTTATGTTTTTTAAAAAAAATAATTTTCTTGAAGGGGAAATTTTAACTATTTGATCCTCATTGCCTTGTAGGCTTTGCTATAAACTGAAACTATTTCATCTAAATTGAAGGTTCCTGCTGACTTCTCATTTATTTATTTTTTAATTTTTTTTAATTATTTTTTTTAATAAATCAGAAATCTATTTTAACTTAAATTTTCCATGTGAAAAAAAAAGTATTGAATATCTCTCTTTAAATCCTATTCATCTATTATTTTTTTAGGGAAGTTGTAAAAACTGCCTCCCCCACTCCAGTTTATATTATTATTACTATGAAGTTGCTTTACTTCCAAGTATAAGAAATAATTGTGTTTTTTTAATCTTCAATATGTTCTTATGTATGTAGGATATGTATACAAGCATATTTTTAAAAAAAAGATTGCAGTTTTATTAAATCAAACAGTAATCATGTTTTTTTTTAACTTTTCAATATGTATCTATGTAATGTTGCTTTTTTAATGTAAAATAATTTTGTTTTAAACTTGGTTGTAGTTCTGTTGAAAATCTAACATGAAAATTCAGAAAAGCATTTAAAAAGTGCTTAGAATTTATTTAAACTTATGGTACAGAAGGAAGGTTTAGCGCAGACCACGATTTCATGCTCCTATTTTAACCCTCAGTGCTCCTATTTTTTCCCTTAAGTGCTCCTATTTTTTGTATCTTGAGGTTGGCAGCTATGCTCTTGTCCCCCCCAAGTCTGCCTCTCCTCCTGGGCGGTTACTTGTGCATAGTTGTGTGTGTGCGTAGACCTGTGTGTATGCACGTAGGTGTGTGTGTGAACGTGCGTGTGTGTAGGACATGGACGCCTCTGACCAGGAGAAGTGGATAGCTCAAAACCGGAGCAGCCGCGCCGCCAGCAGAGGACGGTGGGCGGTGGTGCTGCAAAGGCTTCTGGTCCAAGTTGAAAAAGGCACGGACACCAAAAACGGTCAAATGAGAACAATAAGCAATCGTGATTGCTCAAAAAATTGGTTTGCATGATTGATCAATGCATTTTAAAAATTTTATTAAATAGTTAAATAGCATTTGATTGCCTAAAACAATTAAAAACAATTATTCAAATAAGCATTCCTTATGTGACTTAATTTCTCCAAAACGCTGTATACATACCATTAAGAAAAATTTTAAAGATTTACTTATGTTGTTCCTGCTATAGGGTGAAATTTCAATGACTTGGCGGTGCACAATTTCGGCATTTTTTTTTAAAGGATCACATTAATGGAGGAAACGGATGCCTATTGTTCCATTAAGCATAATGTTATTTTTAGTGCATCTGCTTCTTTAATTATTTAGTGGGCTTTTAAAACACTTGCTTTCCATGAGGACCCTTAATTTCAAATTTTACCAAGGAGGGGGACAAAGGGTGCATAGTCGATGCAAACTGTTTTGAGAAACAATAAAAATGGCACCATGTAAAAAAATAAAACTAAAATGTAAAAAAAAAACAATTTTACTGGAAGGGACAATTGACCTTCTACCCCCTTACTCTTAAATGACAGGGCTGTACCCTAGAATGCATTTTTATAGCAAAATGAAAAAAATCCAGTAACACAGTCAAACCTCCTAATAGCAGACACCGTCTGGACCAAAGTTTATGTCCGTTAACGGGGAGTGTCCGCTATCAAGGAGTCTGAATTTACAATGACATTTTAATTTTGTATTCTTAACCTACACATACAGTACATAGCTCTAAATTAAATTAAGTAGCGCTTATATAAGTGTACATACCCAATAAGTAAATAATCCACTGAATCTTTCGGGAAAATAAAATATGAAGGCATTTTTTATGGGTTACATCATTTATTTGAAAAATTTTGTTAAAACTTTTTTTTTTGCATGGTTAGAGGTATAATAAAGGCTTTTTACCAAAGGAATTTTTAGTTTGTTGGCTAGTTCCAATTCTTCATAATCATCTGCCTTGTGTCTTCCCCACACCAAAATGCTCAGAAATGTTTCTAATGCTAGCTTTTTTCTTTTTCTGCATACTCAATAATCTCTATTTTTTTTTCTTTTAAAGTTACCCTTTTTCTTTTGCATGACATTATTGACATTATTTATGACGTAAATGCAACTAAAATGTCTCATCTATTGTAGCAAAATGTAGCCCAATCTGCTACTTTTCACTTTATCTGGCAATACTGCACTGATTCCTCATCAGTATCTGGAGAGAAAGGACACGACGCCCATGCTCTTATCCCAAAATCTAGTGGGGGGGGGGGGATATGGTTTTGCACAAGAGTTTTTTTTTTTTGTTGAGCAATCATGATTGCTTTCATTTGACTGTTTTGATGTGCTATCATTTTATTTTCCCTCTAGCACCCTCTGCAGCATCATCGTCGACCGGCTCCTCCTCTAGCGAAAGCCATCTCCATGTTGCGTCAATATCCTACACACACACACGTTCGTGATTGCCAAAAACATAATTTGAATTCAAGATGCCAAAAATTCAAATTAATATATTATTTTTTTTAAAAATGAATTCCTCTCCCACGCAAACTGATAAAGTAAAATACTGTGTAAAATGAGAGAGATTATTTTTCTTCTATTTTCTGCTAGAATTTCGTACATGAAATGAAAACAAAACTTTCATAAGCTTCAACATAAAAGTTCGACTTGAATGGCTCTTGTTTTAAGAGCAAAAGGGGTGTTAATTCTCTTATCGGTACTGGTTAGCCCCAGAACATCCTAAAGGAGAAGAGAAAATGCTTGCCACAAAAGCAGTGCTGAGCAAAAAACCTTGAGAGACACAGAAAAATAAAACGAAACTTGGTTGATTTACTGTCCGCTAACGGGAGTGTCCGCTAACGAGGAGTGAAATGTATTACACGCCTATCTCAAGGATCTGGGGATTCAGAAACTGTCTGCTAATGGGGAGTGTCCGCTATCTGGGAGTGACCGTTAAGGGAAATTTGACTGTACTTTATTTTGTACTAGGGGCACCCACAGGGCTTTGCTCGTAGTAGAAAATCAAAAGGTCATTTGGTTCACCTGTATATTTACAAATAATGGATGATGAATCTCTCGCCAATTTGCTATGTTAAATGGCTTGCCCATGTTACAGTTGAACGTTATGATAATTTTTTAATTTACTCATCTACGTCATGATAATTTGCCTGGCAAAATGTTCTTCAAGTTGGAATAGAAAAAGAAAAAAATTGAATTTTCGAAATCATAAGGCTTCTTACTAGAAGGTTGGGAAATAATGGTTTATGCATGTAACCTATTTAAAATATCAGTTTCAAAATAGCCAAGTTTTTTACTGAGATCTGTTACATTGCATTTGCTTTAAAGAAATTAACCCATTAATGTTTTACCATTGAAATCAGGACTGCTGAGGGTCGAGGCAAGCTCACTGTCAGCTTTACCTTTAGGCCCCCCTCCCATCATGCTAATTTTATTCTCTGCACCAATTCAATTCCGAGCGGGACCACTACTTTTTCTCTAGGCTGGCATACCCCTCTCGGCAGCGCTGATTAAAAAATAATCAATGCATACACACATAATGTTGAATTTTTAAATGCTCCTCTTTTTAAAATCTTGTTTTTCTGTTTTTTAGGCATGTTTATATCGCTATTTCATACATAACTGCGTGAAATTTGTTTGGGATAATCAACGTTCATCTTTTAGGAGGCTTAGGTAAGTTTTTTTCTTCATTTGTGGTGATTTTTTTGCACTTTTTAGAAAGTTAGAATTGGGTGGCTTTTAAAACCTGGACATTTTTAAAAATCTGAAATGTTTGCTGTTATAAAATGCTGTCAAAGAGATGGAAGTATTTGAATTTGTAAAAGCTGGGGCAAAAAATGAAAACTGGGCCTTACCTAAATTTGAATTACCTTAAAATTGAGCTGAGTGTAGGGTACAGGTTGCAGCTAACTTAACTATGATATATGTTTATATTGTATGGGAGTGAAAAAGGTATTTGATGAAAAGTTTTGATGCTAGTTCAAGTTTCTTCTTTACTGAGAAATTTCATGGTCAAGTCAAGTTTGTGAATGATTGAATGATTTTTTTCTTGCCAGCAGGCCTCAGAACTTTTCCCCTTGACCTCTATTTTTTTTTAAGTCTCCCCGCAAATCATGCTCCTCTTCTTCCCTAATTGTTCCAACGTAATTAGTTTCAGTTCAGTTTTTTCTTTTATCTTTTTTGATAATTGACATACTATTTTTTTTTCTTTTCATATTTTTTAGATCCCCATATTTATACTTGTAGTAATTATAAATGGCTTTCAATGCAACTTGATTAGGAATATCGATTATTTGTTTTTATTTTAAAATGATAAGAATAAGATGGATTGAGAATTGGATCACAGCCTCTTTTATGAGCACTTAGATATAATGAGCAAATATTGTAGTCCATTTTTGCTTGTTAAAAGCAAGTTTGAAAATCGTATTGTTTTTTTTCTTTTTCAAAACAATAAAACTTGGTGTTAACACTAAAGATCAAAATTGGGTAAATCTTTTATTTGCCAGTGGCCAGTTGTAGCAATTTCATTAGTGGCTGCTCTTTTGAGATTGTCGCCTTTAAAAAAAAAGTAAAAATGCTAAACCATAATTTTTTTGTCATATTTTTTGTTTTGAAATCAGCACAAAGAAGTAGGATTTCTAAAGTAATTTGCTGCTGAATGCAGAAAGCATGTATAACAAATACTTTTTCAACTGTATGAGATACTCATTTTTGCAAAATTTTCAAGACTGAAGGTGGCAATTGACAGATGATGTCTTCATCACGATTTCATTTGTAAAGTCACTTTGTGGCCAGTGGCTAGCGCTAATTTTACCCTTAAGTTAACACTTCGATGTTCTTAACGCTTGACTCATGGCTTTTCAACAAATTTTATGTTTTAAATATAGTGGAGCTTAATGTTTGCTACAAAATTACTTTTTTAAAAATTTTTAGTGGCTTCGAGCAAGGTTTGCAATGCTCGGAATTTCACTCAAAATTCCATGGTCTTCTAGCTGTAGAGCAGAAGCAAAAGTAAGTTGTGCAACGTTATCTTGAATATTCTTGTGTAAAAAGCTACTATAAAAAGTATAAATAATTTTTAACCATACTTTCTTCACACAGGCAGGAGATATATGGACCAAATTGCATAGATATCGAGGTTAAATCCTATTTTCGTCTGTTTTTTGATGAGGTATGTCGTAAATCTACAATTATCATATTCGTTAATTTACTATTCATTTTGCCTTTCTGATTTAACTGATAATTTTGTATCAAACAGGTTAATGTTTAATGTTTGTATTACGCTAATTTTATGATTATTTTTACCTACATTGATTTTTTTTAATATTCCAGGTGCTCAATCCTTTTTATATATTTCAAGTTTTCAGCATTGTCTTGTGGGCATTGGACAACTACATGTATTATGCTGCCTGTATTCTAGTCATTACTCTGGTCTCTATCGCTGTATCATTATATGAAACTAAAAGAGTAAGTAATATTTAATTGCTTTAACATCACTTCCTGAGTCAAACCTTCACTGGTGGGCTAATTATAAGTTTACTACCTTCCAACTATGTTATGGTTTATGGTTATTCCTGACTCATAATCTCAAAATGATGGTGGAAATCGATGACATAAGCGGTTGTTGGGTATTTGCCCGTGGCTTCTGCCTTGCGCCGATTAAGGCTGCCATTGGGATTTTTGCGAAATTATAGTTTAAGCTCACTAAATTTCCAAATTTGAGGAAGAAAACCTAGTTTTATGCAACTAAGAATTCTTATTCCCTTTTTTCAGTTGCTGCATAATTAATCTTAAAAACTGTAAAGTAGAAATTTGGGATAATAAATAATAAATTTAACCACTCAATAATTATTTCTTTGGAAGAATTTCTTATAAAACAATGTAAAAATAGTCTGCTTAAAAAAAAAAAAAAATTGTGTTGATGTCTTGAAGCAATTATACAGACAGTACGAGATCCGCAGGAAAGTTTTACTGCATAAAGAGGGCTAGATAAAGTTTTTGCACCTATGCAACCTTTTAAAAAATGTTAAGAATGTGCATTTTAGATTGCTTTAGCAAAAAACTATATTTTAGTAAAGTACTTTGTTTTATTGGTAAAATATTTAATAAATGTATCTTTTTCATGAATTAACCAAAAACCCCGAGACTTTCAACCAAACTTACCAGAACCCAAAGTCTTTGTTTAAACCCCACGGTCTTGGGCCCTGGCTGCAACTTTCAGCTTAGTAATTTCTTAAAACAAAAGTTAACCAAATCAAGAAAAGTTTATTAAAATATGTATGTGTTTAAAAATAAATAAATAAATAAAAACCCAGCATCAATCTAGTAAATTTGTTTGCTAAGCATTGGAGCAAAATGTAATTTGGACATCTAATGTTATCACCAAATGTTGTATTTTAAATAATTTCAAAACATTTTTAGTTTTGGAAACTTTTTATTTTTACATAAAAAGATACATTTCTTCTACACTGTTCTTTAAATAGCTATAATGAATTACTATTTTAAACTCTTTAAGTATGAATTTTTTATCTGTATGAAATCATTTCATCTTTTTTTAGCAACAAATTGTTTTACGGAACATGGTAGCCCACTCAAATTCTGTTACTGTTACTGTTCGTAGACAAGATGGCAGTAAGTACAATCTTTTAAATGCTATTACTGTTTGAATTTCTGTGCAATATGAAGCCTGGAAAAACTTTTCATATATTTTTTTTTTTTGCTTGGAACAACAAGAATGCCTTTAAAGAAAAAGGGGGGGGATGTCAGTGCTTACATATTTCAAAGAAAATTTTCTATCTGAAGCAAAAAATTTAGGTATTTTTCTTCTAAGTCGAAGTACTATTTTGCTCTTACTTGTTCTGGTTTGAAATATATTTAGAAAATTCTAATTAATTGTCCTTGGATTACTATTTGAAACTTAGCTCACCCACTGTGTCTAGCTGTTTAGTGCCTAAACTATATTGTTTAAATGTTTGTTTTAAGTGTTATTTAATGGATATTTGGATGTGTTTTTGAAAAAGTTTATGCATAGTTGAGCTTTAATTTTAAAATAAATTAACTTTTCAGTTTTTGAAGATATACCTGCAAGTGATCTTGTGCCAGGTGATGTTATAGTCATACCCCCTCATGGTTGTCTTATGGCTTGTGATGCTGCTTTGATTGCTGGCAACTGTATTGTAAATGAAAGCATGTTAACCGGTAAGATAATATAAATAATATTGATTTTTAAAAAGGCTAATCTCAACCATGACCAACCTGAATGTATTTTTTCGAGTAAAAATATATTTTTTGACATTTAGCATAAAATAACGAGTATAATATGTTTTAAGGTTGTGATTAGAAAAAGAAAAAACATATTTTGGAACCAGAATTTGTAAATAATTTGAGTGAAATATTGAGATTCTTGCCAATTTTCAGAAAATTTTGTGTAATCAAAGCAGTTTCTGAGTGATTCAGCAGAAACCTGATCCCATGAAATAGCCAAGAGTTGCACCGCATCAAGAACAGTAGTTTTCTTGCCCTTTTTAAGGTTTTGTTTGTCTTCTAGTACTTTCAATATTCCTTCCTGAGCAGGAATAATTTCTTGATCACCATGTTGTTTAGTGTTTATGGGTTGAATTCCGCTCATCTAACAAAGGTGTCTAAAATAGGAAACATTGACCACCTGCAGCTGTGTGTATCTTTACAAATTCCTGGAGCATGTCAATCCTTACTCATTTCTACATTCTTCATTTGCGTAAAGAGGGAGAATTCTCCAAAATTCAAGCACTAGTATAGGTGCAGGGGAAGAAAAGAATAGGTTCCTTCTGAATGCAAGCATACTGAATATTTTTTTGGCAGTTTGACTAATACTGGCAGCTCATAGCGTTAGATGACATAATGATCATGAAAAGCAACAGGGGAGAGTGCTGTACCTTGGGAGACTGCTAATTTCTAAGAATCTATTTTTAACTGCCATGTTTTTGTAATCTCTAATAGTAACGGTCACTACTAGATAGTGCCATAGTTAAAATCAGCATCAAATGAGTAAAATTGATGATTTTGTAAGAGAAAGAAAATTTTATGACTCTAAAGTAAATATTTTCTTCATTTTTATTTCATTCTCTGTCTTTGTATTTGTAAATTTAATCACCTGAATCTTATTTTGTTATAAAAGAGTAGTACTTGAAAATCTTTTGCTTATGAGAAAATAATGATAGTGCATACCTGCCAACCCTTCCGGATTTCCCGGAAGTTTTACGGATTTTTATGTCCTTTTCCGTTTTTCCGGTTATGA
This sequence comes from Uloborus diversus, assembly GCF_026930045.1. Taxonomy (NCBI): domain Eukaryota; kingdom Metazoa; phylum Arthropoda; class Arachnida; order Araneae; family Uloboridae; genus Uloborus; species Uloborus diversus. The sequence goes on along the minus strand of NC_072737.1, from coordinate 124,162,704 downwards.
GCAAAATCTTCCGGATTTTTCACGTTTTGTAGAAAAAATAATTATCTCGCCAATTTTGGCGCTAACGAGACTTTTGTGGAACGCGGCACCGCGTTATAGTCCAAGTAGCCAAGGAAAGGTTGCCGTAAGAGAATGGCACGAGAAGAAGTGAGGCAAGATTATGACGTCACTGAGTGATACAGCGCATGACTTCATCGGGATCCAATCAAAGCAAGCGTCGCGGCGGGCAACTAGGGGCACAGTTTCGGCGCCAATTATCTTCTCATTCTCTCAATTCGAGCTGTTTTTGCTTCGTTCTTTTTTTAAGATGAGTAACAAATGTTATTTCCAAACTTTTAAAGAAAGCAATAAAAGTAATATTTACTAAACGAAAGTAAGTTCAATTGATATAAAATTCATAACTAATATACTGTTAAATGTAAAGAGTTTAGGTGTCCTGTTTGATTTTATTTTGCGTTAAAATCTTGTGGATAAAAATAAAAAAATCTTCCGGATTTTTTTCTCGGAGGTTGGCAGGTATGATAGTGTGTCCTGATTGACCATTATTTTGGTTTTTTTTAAACCATGTGGTGATTGTACCTTAGGACAGCCAAACATTTTGTACCTTAGGACACGATTTAAGGTACAACATATGCATGGTTCTTAATAATAAAGATATGTTTAGGAACATGAAACAATGTTCTAATTTCATGTAGTCTTCTAAACACATTTAATGTTAGATAGTAATTCATAATTCATTATCCATAATTAATTGTTCATAATTTAATTAACTACCATGAGAATTTTTTTTTTTTTTTTCCTGGTGCAAAATTGGTTTAAGTATATGGCTGTTTCCTGAATCATGAAGACTTTCCCATAGTACACCAGGATGTGTCCCGTGGTACAATAGGATGTTGTATCTTGTGACAGCTTGGAACATTTACTTTAAATGGCTGGCAATATTTTACTTTCAAACTGTCTGAATTTTAAAAATATATTGCATAGAAGTATGTTGGGGTATTTTAATGTTACTTTTTGATTTTAAGTTTGATTCAAATAATTGACGTTAAAAATTAAAATATGAAATGTGTCCCAAGGTACAACATCCTCCCCTACTTTTAACACACAAAAACAGGGAAAATTGGAACTGAATGATAACAATGAGCAATTAGTTCATTAATCTTAAACACATTCAGTAGAGACTTCTCTAATAGTAATTAAACAATGAAAATCATTTTTTATATATTGACTGTATTTTCAAATTGTTTGTTCAAGTATCTTTGTGCTTCTTTTTTTCCCCTGCTGTTTTTTAGGTGAAAGCATACCAGAAACAAAGACTCCAGTTTCAAAGCATGATGATGAAATGTTTACCCCTCTCACGCATAAAAGGCACACTTTGTTTTGTGGGACGCAAGTTATTCAAACAAGATATTATGAAAACAATAAAGTTCTAGCAGTTGTCGTCAGAACTGGTATATTCCTCTTTCAATCTTTTAAATGCACTTATAGTTCTTTTTTATTATATTTTACCGTTGTGTAATTTTTTTCTAAACTTTATAGGTTTCTCAACTGCTAAGGGAGAGCTAGTGCGTTCAATACTATTCCCAAAACCATTAGGATTTAAATTCTACAGAGATTCTATAAAATTTGTTATTCTTTTGTTTTTTGTTTCTGCTTTTGGGATGGCTTATTCCATATACTGCTATATTATTCGAAAAGTAAGTATTTTCTGTGTTATTCTAGTTCTTTAATGTACCTTATTGCCACATCTTAAAAATTCTTCAATTACTAAGTCAATAGTAGTTAGAATGTAAAGTAATTGCTCTATGTTTGTTTCCTAAGATTGATATCTATTCCTTTCCTTTTATATAGTATTTAATTTAAAATTCTAATTTAGCCAGTAACTTTTTTTTTGAAGTTCAAGTAGTATTGCCGGAAGTTATTGTTGTGTAGATGTTCTATATTTTAGTTTGGTTTATCTAATGCTTTGAATGTTGTGCTTATTGTATGAGATAATAGTTGAATCATTTGAATACTGTGGTTTATTAGTTAAGAACCAACTATGGGAAATACTTTAGTGTTGAAAATGTCAGTGTAACTGTAATCAGTGAACAAAGTAAGATAATTTTTTCTCTCCCACAAAATAGTCTGATGAAATGTTGAAGCAATATAGTGTGAACTTATACATGTTAAAATTGTTAATAGTATTTTTCAATTAGAATAAATATTTTCAAGTTAAAATATATTTAATAAATTCATCTAAAGAATTTTTCAAAATGCAGCAAAACATGTGTAAGTTGACCACTCACGGTGCGCTCCTGTAGTGGTCCACTTAAACAGGTGGTACTTATAGAGTCTCTTTCAATGTTGTTTTCAGAACATTTGTTCAAGTACTTTAATTATTTCATATAATCATTTTATTTGCAGTCCCCAATATCAGACACTATTATTCGAGCCCTTGATATCATCACAATTGTTGTTCCTCCTGCCTTACCAGCTGCCATGACCATTGGCACAGTATATGCCCAAAGTAGATTGAAAAAACAAGGAATATTTTGTATAAGCCCTCCTAGAATAAACATTGGTGGAAAGTTGAAATTAATTTGTTTTGACAAGGTAAGTCTTATATTTAATTCAAAAAAAAAAAAAAGAATTTTTTTTTTCATTCAGTTGTATTTATTCTATGTCATTTGTTGTATATTAATCTGTTTTCTGCTGCCTTTTTTTCCCTATGGGTTTCAGCTTATTTTCCTGGCACATTAGCTTACATTCAACAGTTCATTACTTTTTTCTCATTTTGTTTTAATCCATGTCCTTTCAAAAACATAATTCCTGCTAGTTTAGCCACCCATTAGGTGTAAAGTATACATGTGCCTCATTCACGGCTGTTGGTAGATCTTTCTTTACATGTAATGGCAACAAAAAGAAGCAATATTGTTTAGTTAAAACAAATTTCATAGATTGTTTTCTTTGTTGTGGTTTTCAGGGATTGACTTAATTCTAGATAGACTGAACTTTTAATTACTAAAAATAAATGCACTAGTTTTATTTGTCTTACAAGTCTGAACAAATTTCATCTTGTGTAGTTTTTTTATGATGGTATGAAGCTTTCATTATGCACTATCTTTGTCGCCATACTGGTGAATTCGCTTGAAATTACACTTGGAATAAAGTGGATTTGGGAGAAACCACTTAACAAATTTAGCTTCATTATTACAAACTAAATTTGTACGAAATTTCATGAGAATTGGTTAAGCCCTATGCAAAATGGATGGATAGTCTTATGATTCGGTTGTATCTAAAGACTGCTGGCTAAAAATGTTATTAAAATTGTCTTGTTTTTTTTATTTAAACCTTTTTATTAGAAATTCCTTTTACTTGTTGTTCAGTGTAGATGATTTAAAAATTCACCCTTAGAGTTTTTTTTTTTTTTCAAAACCTTTTAATGTTTCTAATAGATTTGTTTTACTTTGCAGACTGGAACTCTAACCGAAGAAGGATTAGATTTGTGGGGAATCATTCCCACTACTGAGGGAAAGTAAGCATTTTCCAATATTGTTCTTGTTAATGATTTGAGAAATATTATTGATAATATTTTGTGTGTTCATTATTTCAGAAAGAAAACATCATCCCTTTCCTTTTGGCAAAATATTTTTATTGAAGTTTTATGAGCGCATTATTTTGTGTGGGAAATATCATCCCTTTCCTAAGGCACAATATAGTCAGTCAGATTCTTTTGCAATAGAACTCTATAGAACCAGCTAATACTCCCCCCCTCCCCTTTCCACCAAACCATTCAAAAATTGTTTCACATTTTTTCATTATGTTAAAAAATATTTGACAGTTACTTTCGATAATTTGAGCAAAACCTGGAATATCAAAGAGTTTGAATTGAAGAGTTCGAGATAAATGAAGGTAAAATATTTCATAAAGTTGTCTAAAATTTGTAAAACCATGCTGCCGTCCTAAACGCAAATGTTGTATCTGCCTTTGAGTTCTAAAGGAGCAATTGCTGTTTAAAGTTTTGTGTCTCCATGTATTTGATTCAGATACAACTTTTTTAGATTTAAAAAAAAAAAAAATCCCAATGACCATAAAACATTGTATTTTGGTGAAAAATGTGACAAAGAACGACCGACCTGGTGACCGTAACTCAATTTTTATGAAAAATGCTGATACGTCTTTTGGCCTAGCAGGGCAGCACCTGACATATCCGTACATTGTAGCTAAGTGATTTCTCTGAAGTAACTGATTAGATTTTTCTCTTTTCATAACTTTTTGGTGCTCTGCAAGTTATTCTTTGAACTAGGGACAAAGAAAAAGCATTTAACAAAGAAAGAACTTCATTGGTCTGAGAAATTAATCAAAAAGGTTTTGCTGGTCCGCAGGTCAAAAAAGATTGAGGATTGCAGGTCCAGGGTGCTGTGAAAATTTTATACTTCAAAGGGTGCCTCCAATTGGGAAAAAAATTGGGAATCCTTTTGCTGATGCTTTCACAAAGTATGTTGTAAAGATATTGTCAAGTTTAAAGAAATTGGAGAAATGTTATTTCATGTTTTGGTTTTTAATGTTGCTTGAAGGATTAGAATAGAGGTAACACAAATATTCAAAACTGTATGAATAAGGGAAAATATCTTTGGACATCGTTTTGATTCAACTGTCTCTTTTAGGTTCAAAGAACTGGAACATGATGCTACTCTTCTGTCTGATCATGACCCCCTGAAAGTTGCAATGGGTGCTTGCCATTCCTTAACAGTCATTGAAAATGAACTCCGTGGTGATCCACTGGATTTGAAAATGTTTTTAGCAACAAAATGGGTGTGTAATTATGTTCTTTAGCTTCTTAAAAAAATAAAACAAATCAAATATATTTTGGCATAAAAGATTATAATATAACCTCAAAGTTCACAACCTTGCAGAAAACTGCAGACATGTTTTAGGGTTACAAGGAACCCTTTTTACAATGTAAAGAAAGTGAGCTTATGGCTGAAAAGATATGGATGTCTTTTCATCCGTTTTAAATTGCTTCTTTTGCTTTGAAAAAATGGTTCCTTGTAACCCTGAAACACATCTGCAGTTTCCTGCTAAGTTGTGCCTCATTAACCTCCTATTATTATCTTTTACTTTTCAGAACAAAGGTATTTATTTTTAAAACATACTTTACATACCTTAAAGCAGAATACTACTAAATTTTCGACATGTGTTGCGGGACAAATGCCTGAGCTGCAGAATAATTCTGTACAAATGAGAGAAAAAAACTCACAGATTTTCTGCAGAAATTCTAGAAAAATCTGTAGAATTTCTGCAGATTTCTGTAGAATTTCTGCATAAACCGCAGATTTTCTGATATCTTCTAACTAAAGATATAATTCTGCAGAATTTCTGCAGGTTTCCTCAAATTAGAAGAAAATCTGAAATTCTCTCAAATTACACTTTCTCGGCGGAAAGCTCATTCATAATGTCGTGATTTTATGCCTCATTTGCAGAAACTGAAGATTTACTTTGAACTTCAAGAAATCTGCAAATTTTGTGCAACACTAAGATATTTGCTGAAATTCTACTGATTTTTGCAGAAAATCATCTTTGACTGCCTGCACTTGCTTTATGCCCTTAATCGCCATACGAGATGAGCTTTTTTCGGCTTTTACCAGAATTCTAGCTTTTTATGTTTGTTTTGTAAAGTTTCCTTCTTGTTTCACTTTTTCAGCCCTCAGAGCAATCCTATATTTCTTAGCAATCTGATATTTTTGGTTCCCTTCTCCTTATTTTTCCCCTACCAATCTTCATCCACCACAATTTGCTTGAGATGTCAAATCCTTTATATCCTGAATATATTTCAAGTATTTTGAAAGTTTGGAGGTATTTTAATATATGCTACCATAATATGACTCATCGAATATAATTTTAGTAATTCATTTATTTTTCAACATTATTTAATTGCTCGTTCATACTATGTAAAACTAACCAAAAAAAAATTTGACACTCAGACTAGGATTAAGAAAAAATTTAAATGTTTGTTTTTTCTATGCATTTAATTTGAAGAATCTTTCATGGTTTAGATTTTACAGCCTGTTTAAGTTTTGGCATTTGATAGTTTTCATAATCAACTTATTTTAAATGTCTCTATGTGTACAATCGTAGAAGTACTTGCAGTACTTGCTTTAAAAAAAGTTGCATAGTTTTTTTAATAGTTTTTTTAGCAACAGAATTTAATTTTTTAAATTGAAATTTATTCTCATTTCAGGAATTGGAAGAGCCTGGTGCAGATACAACAAAGTTTGATCTTTTGAATCCTACTGTTATTCGCCCACCTGCAATAAAACAAACAAAGCTGTGTAGCAATGGTGTAGAAGCTGGCGACACACTGGTAATAATAAATGTTTTTGAAATATGGTTTCTTTTGTTTAGGGCTGACTGCCTGTGTTCCGCTGAGTGGTTCTCCCTTCCAATTTAATTAATCCTTTCAAACATTAAAAATTGGTCTATAAGTTACTTAATTAAGCACAAGTTTTTTTTTTTTCAGAAAAACTGGCAAAAATGTATCTTTTTTTTTGGATAAAAAATGAATAAAAATATGCATATTTTTTAATGGTCCAAAAATTTTCAGAGTGGGGCTATATGAATGGATCAACAGTTAGTAAAATTGATGTGTTACAATTTTTGCTTTAAAATGCTATAACTCAAGTTTTATTACAGCTACAGTTTTATAAAAGCTGATTTTTAAGATAATTGCATGCATTTTAGTTTGATCTCTAACTTAATTAATTTTTGGAAGAAAAAACTTTCTTCACAACATTTAAAACTTCAAATTTTTTTAAACTGTTGTTTAAAACTGTTGTCAAACCTATACGATTTTTGTTGGATATTTACGACAATTCAAAATTTTTCAGAGTGGGACCATGAAGAGATCAGCAGTCATGAAAAAGTTTTAGCAAAAATTGGAATAGGGTCACTATATTATTTGTTGTAACCAATAATCACTACATGGTTCGTACACTGAAAAATACTGAATTCATTCTTTGAAATACATTAAAAATCATACATATATTTTCAAAACTTTTAAGAGTCTACCTTTAATATTGAATTCCCGCAATGAAACACTTCAACATTTTTTTTCCTTTTATGTGTCTATTAATGTGTTTATAACTGAAATTCTTTTCACCATTAAAATTTTTTGTGATGCCACTGGCATAAAGTAGTTCTATGTAGTTAAAAATGCTCCTGAAAAAGGTCATTCAAAAGCTCTATTTTTTAATCTGCTGAGAGAGTAGGAACCTCGAGTGAATAAGAAGTAATAGTGTAAGTTATTTTTTATAGTTTCAGTTGTGGGAGGAGGATGACTGGTGAGTTGAGTGAAAGTCATAAAAAATACTATGTAAACAAAGTGTAAACAATTTCAATGCACGTGTATTTTGAATTTCAAAATATTGAAATCAAATTGTCATATTTACACACATAATAATTGCTGAAAATTCAATTCGGCGATACCCTTTTCCACGTCAAAGATTTACTTTATGCAGGAAAATGGTTTACACAAGAAAAATGCTGAATTGTTGTGCCATTTATGATAAATAGGTGCAATAAAAATCTAGCCTAGTTATATTCATCCTAGAACAGAGTGCAGACGGCATTAGAAAAGAATAACACAAGGTTCAAAAACGTACATGTCAGAAACGGGCTTGTGCAAATTTTGCGAGTAACGTTTGTCTATGTCAGGCACAGGCAAATGTATTAAGTGCTTAACAACCTCCTAAAAGTTGAAATTAAACTCATCATTTCATAATGTCACACCCAATTCTGTTGCAGGTTGCAATGCTGTAAAATAATTAGTATTCATGTTATATCATCCGCAAAATCCTATTTTCTATTAGTTCTTAAAAATTTCCGACTACTTCAAAGTTTTCTTTTGACCTTCTGAAATTTTTTGCTTATAGAATTATTATATGTAAAAAAAAAAAAAAAATTATTATTATTATTTTTTTTTTTAACAAAATAAATAAAGCAACAGTTTATATGCATTGCATAAGTGGTAAAAAAATTCACATTTTATCTTCCATCTCTCTCTCTTAAAAAAAAATAAAATGAGGCATTGAAAAATGATAATTTACTTAGAGCAGTTTGAATGTTGATACTTTATCTGAAAGTACTTTATAAAGCTTTGATCCTAATGTTTTGGGAAAGTGGAATGGTATTAAGAATAAACAAGATGTGTTATTTTAGTAGATGAAAAAGACTGAACTGTATGAAAGTTTCTTTTCATTTGAAAGGTGTTAATTAAAAATATTTGGCTATTATTTAAATAATCTGAATAATTAACTGATGTATATATATATATATATATATAGGGGAATGAAAAATAATGTATTCTACACTCAACCAACGCATAATTGCGGCTAGAGCATTAAATGTATTTTAAATATTTAGTGTTATGCATGTGTTCCACCTCTAGGCGTGCACGAAGTAAGTGTAAAATAATGCAATAATTTGCACAAGTTGGCAGTAGTATTGTTTTTTTTAGACTTTGTAAACAATTAAACTTTCAAATGTAAACTTGTGCGCTGCCGAGCTCTTCAGAAACTTGCAAATTTTAAGTACAACCACTGCTTCCGCTCTCCCTCGACGAAGCAGTGCCCATCCGGTTAATTTTTGCTTTTAAAATGTAGTTGCATTTAAATTTGTCGGTTTTGCCTTTGTACTACTTCTTCAAGTTCTTGCATATCTTGTTCAAATTTTTTTCAATTTGTTGTCATTTCGTTATTTTACACTTACTTCATGCAGGCCTGGAGGTGGAACACATGTATGATACCAAATATATATATATATATATATATATATATATATATATATATATATATATATATATATATATATATATATATATATATATATATATATATAATGTGATACAATCTAACTGAAAATCGTAACTTGTATTTGCACGACATTGATGTTCAGTAATTTAATCTTAATACAGCTTGTACAAGAACCTGGTTTGGATGAGAGTGCTCTTAGTTTTCCTTTGTCTACGACAAAAGACTGCTCCATTCTTGACGAGGTAAGATTTGAACCTTGTTTATGCTGTAAGATCAGTAAAGCATCAATAGAGATTCAATACACTTACACAAATAAAAGTTAAAATTAAATTAGAAAAAAAAAACTCACAATGTTCTAGTTTATAGTTCCTGTCAAATTATCAGAAAAGCAGGAGAATCTTAAATTTGTATTAAAAATTATAGTCATGTACATTATTTATTAGTGCACAATATACAAAAAAAAAAGAGTTAATAGTGTAGTAATATTTATATGCTTCATTTTAAGTACGCGCATATCTACGAAGATCAAATAAAAGAGGTGGACTTGCCTTCCAAACATGGTTTTTACCGATAGACAAAAATATTTGTGGATCTAAATCTAAAGTAACAAAATTTACTGAATATATTTTGCTATGTGAAATCAATGTTGAAAAATGAGCTTTAATAATGAATTATAACAAAGTACTAAAAATATTAATTAATGATTGGACAAAAATGGGGGGGGGGGAGTAGGATGAGAGAAATTAACAAAAAACCACATAACTGTCTACAAGTTAAATTCCATTTATTTCAATGCAGGTAAACTATCATTTTACTTGCATGGTGGAAATGAAAAATTTTGGACTACTTAAATGCAATAGTTGTACATGTAAAATTTATAATACTGAGTGGATAGATGACAAAGACATGTTTTATTCAAAATGTTGTTTTGAAAATGTGGTTTCTAATTGTTTTTATATAGTACAGTCACGTCCATTTATAGTGAATTAATGGTTATAACAAAATAGCTTTTATTCCTCTTCACATCTTACTGTGTGTTATTTTACTTTTTATTACAAAATTATGGCTATAACGAAATTTTTATTTGATCCTTTCGGCTTGACTATAAACGGGCGAGACTGTACTTTTATTGGTTGAAACTGAAATTTGTTACAGTCAACCCTGCTTTAATGAATGTCAACGGTTCTGACATGCCCTATTTGATCAAATGTGGTATTCGATTCTACGGAGAATACCAGAAACGCAGCTTTTGAAGTATTTTACTGGTATTATATTCATTATTGCTAAATAAATGGTAAAAGACTCTTCGTTACTGAAATATTGACATGCATTTTATCAAAATTAATATGTTGAATTATTTGATTGAAAAAGTTACACAATACATAAGTGAATGCATGAAACATTTATATTTACTTAGTTTCCTTTTTTTCTGAAGGAAATCTGGTAATGTTTCTTTGTTTTATGACATGAATTTTATTGAAGATTTTTCTATTTCCTTTTCCAGTCCACAGAAAGTTATACGCTTTTGCAATATCCCTCTGCCTTTTCTTATTTTTTTTTATTGGTTCCGAAAATTTTAACTTAATGCATAAACTTACTTCATTCCTTTTAGTGTTCATCTTACCACGCGATCAGTTCGAAGCAGAGGAGAAAATCAGTAACCAGCCAATTGAGAAAAAAGCCTTACCGTATTATCCAGCTACAGAAATTCGTCAAATGTGAAACCCAGTCTATAGTGCCTAGAAAGAGTAGTGTGCCGATCGGCGCTTCTTTCTCCGCGATTCTTGAAGACAAATTGTATGAAAACCGCCAGAGGGCAGTGCGGTCGAGGTGCACGTTCAATTTCGCGGTGTTTACATTAGTAGATGCGGGATTTTGTTACAATTTAGTTCCGCGTTTCTCTTTTTACCTTTATTTCGTGAATATTTCATGAAACAGCATTTAAGGCTTTTAATGGAGGCATCAAAGTTAAACTTTAGAAGAAATAAAGCTTCATCTTGTTTCGTACCAGGGTGCAAAATTGGGTACAAAACATGCAAGGAAAAAGTTTCGCTTTTTAAAGCTCCAGCAGATGAGTAAAAACTAAAGAAGTGGAACTTGTTAATTCCCAGATTAGATAAAGTTTTTGGTAAATATTGCTCAATTTGTGCTCTGCATTTCGAAAAACATTTTATTGAAACGCATTATAAGCATATTATAAATGGTGAGGAAGTTTTGATTCCTCGGGGAAAACCTTTTTCGAAAGATGAGGCAATTCCGACAATTTCCCCAAATCTGCCAACATACTTTACTAAAAAATTACCAAAGCAAAGGTCCATCAGGAATAATGCAGTTAAGAAAAATGTTCCCTGTTTGAAAAAATATAACTTGATCTTTCCGCAGATAAAACTGAAATAACCACATATAAATCTATTATAAATGAAATTGTTCAAATTAATTTGCCTAACGAATATTGGGTTTGTATGAAATTTAAAAAATCTCCAAATATTGTAGTTTTTGTATATAATGAAAATTATGTCGAAAATAATATTGACGATAAAATTGAAGTAGAAGAAAATTTACAAATCAATGTTACTATTTTAGTCAAAGGTTTAAAAGTAGATTATCCTGTCCTTAAATTAGTATCGGATGTCAAACTTTTTATTGACGTTGAAGCTAGAATCATGTGCAATATGATGGGTACATCAGAGGAGGTTCCCCATTTGTTTTTAGTTTTTAAGGATACATTTCTTTCGTTATTTTAAATATGAGATAAAAGGTAAAAATACATTAATACTTTTTTTTTTGACAGTGATAACGTCAGGTTCAAAAACTACTTCTATTTCGATATTTATCGTCAACAAAACAGTTTGCTGACAGGTTCTAAAGAACGTTATAAAAATAAGCAAACTAGCAGTTTGACGTTGATTAATTAGTATTACCGAAAATTCAACAAATAATCAAGCCAGCTAGCTGTTTGCCAATTGCAGTCATTTAAAATTAGTATGTAGTTATATATGTTATTTGAGCAAGTGATCCTATTATTTTTTTAATGTACATAAGGAAAGTCTTTGAATATTTTTTTTAAAAAGAAAAAATCGGAGTTGGTACGTTTTCAAGCGCTCCGACTCTTTGACTCATAATGAGAAGCCCTGATAATTTTAATTAGCTTCAAGAATTTAGAAGCAGTTTTATTTTGAAACTAGCGGTACCTGCACGGCTTTGCCCGTAGTTGAAAATTAAAAGGTCATTTGATTAACCAGTATACAAATAATGGATGATGAATTTCTCTCCAATTGGCTATGTTCATTCACTCTTCCCATGTTACGGTTCCATGTCATGATAATTTCGTAATTTACTCGTCCATCTTTTGATAATTTTGCTCCGGAAAATGTTCTTAAAATTACAATAGAAAAAGAACAAAATCGAATTTTCAAAAAATCGCTTCGAGGTGCACACCCCCATGCTACAAACTAACTTTGTACCAAATTTCATGAAAATCGGCAGAACGGTCTAGGCGCTATGTGCATCACAGAGATCCAGACAGAAATCCAGATAGAAATCCAAACAGACTTTCAGCTTTATTATTATTAGAGAAGTAATAAGCTCGCAGTTATTGAATACTTATAGTCTACTATTTTCATTGAAGATAAATTAGCATTAGGTAATTTTATATGCTTCAAAAAATAAATGAACACCCATATAACAAATAGCACTTATTACAGAATTTGTCTTTTGCGCTGAAATAAGTTGAATTCGAAAAACAGGGCCTTTAAACTGCGAAATCAGCATGCAATCGCTGATTTAAAACGAGTCTGATTGAGGAGCATAACGTACTCCTCGAGCGCAGCGCCATCTGGATTTTCCTCACATCTGACCTCACTTTTTCCCCGTCGATCGGCACACTACTCTTTCTAAGCACTATACCCAGTCTAACAAAGTCATTGACAAATGTCTCTTCCATGAATAAGAACTAAATATCCCTGGGAACCATTTTTCTATACAGAAAGCAGCTTTTATTTTCTGCTGCATTAGACTGGACAGGGACAGAGCCCATCAAAGAAACATTTAAATCCACGTTCACTGCATGTGATCCAATTCTTCCACCTCTCCAAATACCCACCCCCTGACGCATTTTTAGTCTAAGATTAGATTACAACTATAGCCCCTCTTTTGTGCTCTGTTACAAGGGATCTTTTACTTTCAAGGGGTGAACTGAATTTTTTTTTACAAAGAAGAGACGAAAAAGTCGACTTGAAACAAGAGAGTTTCGCTCAAAAAACTTTGAATATTTATGCAATTCAGCAGCATATTGATGTAAAAAATATTTCTTAAAGCAAAAAATTTAACAAAATTGCTATAGCAATTTTTTTTTTGTTCCATTGATTTATATTCTTGTAAGCGGGGTATTCATTTATCGTTATGACTGTATCAGTAAAAACATGTTTTTTTTTATTGATTTACTTTGGGTTTAACAAATAATTTCTAATTTTTTTTCGTCGAACAGCTGTCTAAATGATTGCTCTTAAATACTCTTTAAGTATTTATCTACCAATTACTTGTAGAATTGAGATTTGTGTTTGATATTGTTTCAGATGCCTTATGAAGTAGGTATAATTCGTCAGTTTCCATTTTCATCTAATCTTCAAAGGATGAGTGTTATCTGTAGGACTCTTGGATCAAAACATATGGATTTATACTGCAAAGGAGCTCCAGAAAAAATATCATCTCTGTGCCTTTCTGAAACTGGTAAAGAAAAAAAACTTCTTTTGCTCTTGTTTCTAATTCCTCTTGCACAAAGTGAAAGAAATAATCTTTTCTGTAATTGTTCTCTTTCGGAACTAAGCCAAATTCAAAACTAAATAGCAATTGGTTCTATTTTCTAAAATGATGAAATTTAGTTACATTTATTTTAGTTTCCTTAAGCTCATTTCATTTACTAGTTACTAGAACTATTAAAAACATCTTTTAATTTTTGTCAGTCTCTGCCACTGGCAGGGTAAAAACCAGCTTCTGCTGTCAAAAAGCCAACCCAGGTGTAATCTATATATAATGTGTATTATTTTTTGAAAAAAATGCATAGTAATGGTTTTTAAATAGCTATTATTATTAATCATTAAAAGGATTTACTCACCATTGTACTGTATATGTCTTTGCTCTTAATTACTTGTAAAGTCGGAATTCTTATAAGCAGTGTGGTAACCGACTCATGTTGATTTTTTTTTCTTCCTAGTTCCTGAAACTTTTCCTGAACTTTTAAAAGATTATGCCTTACAAGGTTTTCGAGTAATAGCACTGGCTCATCGCAAGTTAGATTCGAAGTTGAACTGGCATCATGCTCAAAAAGTGAAACGGTAATTTTTTATTTCTCAGTTCCTGTGACTATTTTTTCACTACTGTTTGTTTTTCACACCTAATCTGTTTTTGTTTCAATTTTCAGTGATGTTGTAGAAAAAGATTTAACTTTTTTGGGCTTGTTAATCATGCAAAATACTCTGAAGCCTGAAACCTCTCCCGTCATAAAAGTTTTGCAAGATGCCAAAATACGTTGTGTTATGGTCACAGGTGAGTACCTTTTAAGCAATTTTGTCAAGTATGAAAAAGGTACATTAACAAGAGTAATTGACAAACCAGAATCAAATATAAACACATGTACACATTGGTTCATACATTATGCTAAATGGAAATTAGCAGTCACTGAGGGGGTCTATACAATTGGCCCTCATACATCCCAGTTAATCTAGTCTCAACCTTGTGTGGTGAGTTTCTGCAAAGTAGGGTACTATATTTATAAATAAGTTAATTTTTTATCCCTTTAATTATTTGAAGGACTAAATTAAAAACATATATGTACAAAAAATCAAATATTTTGTAGTCTGAATATGCATAGAACCGATTCACAACCTTTTACTTTCTTCTATGTCTAATGTACAGAAGAAAGTATTGGTTTCGTGCAAATTTTTGAATTTAGCATTTTGATGAATTCGAACGTTTTGAGATGTGCCGAGTTCACTTCGACCATTTTTCGAAAATACCTCTGTGTCCGTAAGTGTGTGACCGGTTCTTTGTGGCCACTCTACAGCAAAAAGTACCTCATAGAATTGAACAAAATTTGATACACATTATGTGCCTCTATGTGAACTTGTGTCCATTAATTTTTGGGCGAATTCCTCAAAAAGGGGTAGAGCAATGGCATGTTTCTTGAGTTATGTGTGCCTGCTATTCCCCAGGAATTAACTGGCAGGATCAAACAAAATTTGGTCCATATGTTGCCCCTAACATGTTCAGGTGCTGATTCAATTTAGTGTCAATAGCTCAAACGAGGGCTGAGCTATAGAACGTTTTTTTCATCACTTGTGACTGCTATCGGGCATCGCAGCGTTCCTATGTTCCAATATTTCTGGAAAAGTTCCTATTTTCCTACATTTTTGGTTTCCGCTTCCTATTTTTTTTCATTTCCCCCGTCTTTTAGCTACTGCCTTTTCCGCGAGCCCCGCGCAGGCGCCATTTTATCTTTCCGTGTTTCTTCAACTTTCGACTTTAGCTTGTCTGCGCAGTTCAATTCTGGGCACATGAAGCTCCTGCGCAAGTTCCTAAAATCTGTTTTCGGACTCGTCTTCGCTAAACTTGGGCGATCGTGATGAGCGCATGTGCTGTATAGGTTTTGATGACGTCATTCTAGGAAGGATTCGCTGGCTAACTACCGTTTCAAGTCTCCACACACGCGATTTTTTTTTATGGAGCTTCGTGTTTGCCAACGGCTGCAATTTTTACTGCTTGTGGAAAAGTTAGCTCAACTTTGATTGTTTTGGTTTCGATTGTGAGGAATGTAGGTTCTTGTATTAACTAAACGCTCATTGCAATAATAATGCCTCCAAAGAGACCAAGTTTTCAAAATGAATACGCAAAGCTGTTCCCGATTTTAAAGGAATCGAGGAAGTCGAAAAACATGCATACTTTGGGGTCAGTCCCGACCCAAATTAGGTCCGCTTTGCAGCCCCTTCACAAAATTCCGCATCGTAAAAGCGGCCCATTTACAAAATTCCGCATCGTAAAAGCGGCCCATTTACAAAATTCCGCATCGTAAAAGCGGCCCCATTCACAAAATTCCACATGTCAAAAGCAGCAAATTCACAAAATTTCACATCATAAAATAAATGTACGAAACAACATAATAGGGTCAATCTGGAATGATCAGTTTTTGTTCAACCGGAAAGTTACCAGTCCAGCAGCTACGTGTGAAACTTAGTCGCCATATTTGGTCATTCAAGTGATGGAATCAGACAAGATGCTTAAGTGTCTAAATTTATAAGAACAAAGCACAATTGGATATTTATTTACTGCAGACTAATGAAAATAACACAAAATGTGCTGTAATTTTTTTTTTGGATTATTTTAATGTTTTCTAGAGAAATGAAGAACTTAATACAGTAAAACCTGTAAAGTTGACCACCTTTGTAAGTTGACCACCTGTCTATGTTGACCGCTTTTGTCAGGAACGGAATTAGTCCTGTCTTGTATAGTGAAGGAAAACCTCTGTAACTTGACCACCTCTCTATCTTGACCACTAATGTACCCCAAATTTGGTTTGGAGTATTGTAAAAAGCCCTTTGTAAGTTGACCACTTGGTTTATTTTTTAAAACTTAATTTAGCAAATTATTTTGTTATTTTTTTATAGCTTTCCAGGAATATTTTTGGTGCCAGACCAGCATTTTACCAACTAAATAAAACAGACCACATTGGAAAACTACTAAGAACCCTTTTATTCTCCAAACTTGTTTTTCTTTTGTTGTTCTATTTGAGATTACCTTTTGTACTCTCTGTTCAATGAAAACATGTGTCAGTAGAAAAGTACAAAGTATTTATTTCCAGTTGCAATATTTTGTGGCAACACTGGAATTGTGCTAGAGTAAAAGTTACTTGCATTGCAGTATTTCTGGTGCAAGGGATAAAGAAATGGTACATTTTCATTTTCAACTGCCATATTGAACTAGGAGAGTTCATCCCCTTGTTGCTCTTTGTGTTATAGTTTTACATAAAAAGGCTTCAAAAAGAAAGTTAGTTGAACTTGAGATTGATAAAAGGTATGAAGTATTAAAATTAATGGAAAAGGGAGAAACCCAGAGAAAATTAGCTGACACATATGGAATTTCCAAAACTAGTGTCTTAATAAGTGCGCCAAACTTCAATGAGGAGTTATTTTGTTGAAAAGTAGATCATCATGGTTATAAATGTATTAAATGTATATGAGAAAAATAAAGCGAAAAATTTGTTATTTTTGATTAGCTACGAATTTTTAGGAACTATTAATATCAAATAACTTTTTATAAACAATGATTTTTTTTGATCAATTTACTGAAATTTTAAATTTACATGACACATTATACGTCATTCTGAGAAAATAACCTCTAAAAATATTTGAATAACATTTTAAATTATTGTTTCAAAGTAATGTTAAACAATGAAAGTGAGTTGAACGGAAAGAGTAAGTGTCAATTAGTCGAAAAATGAATACATGGTGCAAGAAATGACAAAAAAAAAAACATTACCCCCCTTTCTAAGTTGACCACCTGTCTTAATTGACCACCAAAGTATTGCACCGCAAGTGGTCAACTTACACAGGTTTCACTGTATAATGAAGGAAAACCTCTGTAACTTGACCACCTGTCTATCTTGACCACCTGTCTATCTTGACCACTAATGTACACCAAATTTGGTTCGGAGTATTGTAAAAAACCCTTTGTAAGTTGACCACTAGGGTTTTTTTTTTTTAACTTAATCAAGCAAATTATTTTCTTTTATTATTTTTTATAGCTTTCCAAGAATAATTTTGATGCTTTAGACCAGCATTTTACCAACTAAATAAAACAACAGCATAAAGCTTATGCTGCTCCTAATTCTCCGAACTTGTTTTTCTTTTGTTGTTCTATTTGAGATTGCTTTTTGTGCTCTCTGTTCAATGAAAGTAAAAAACTGGTTGTCAGTAGAAAAAGTACAAAGTCTTTTCTTCAAGTAGCAATATTTTGAGGCAACACTGGAATTGTGCTAAAGAGAAAAGTTACTTGTTTCTGGTGTAAGGGATTAAGGGATAAGATATTTTCATCTGCCTTTATGAACTAGGAGAGTCCAGCTTGTTGCTCGTTGTGTAAAAGTTTTACATAAAATAGTTTCAAAAAGAAAGTTAGTTGAACTTGAGATTGATAAAAAGTATGAAATATTAAAATTATATGAAAAGGAAGAAAGTTGGTGAAAATTAGCTGACACATACGGAATTTCTAAAACTACAATGTCTAATTTAGTAAAAAACGAGGGAAAAAAGCAAAAATATTTGAATAACTTTTTAAATTATTGTTTCAAAGTAATGTTAAACAATAAAAGTGACTTAAACAGAAAGAGTAAGTGGCAATGATTCCAGAAATGAATACATGGTCTATGGTGCAAGAAAATGACAAAAAAAAAAAAAAAAATTACCACCCTTTATAAGTTGACCACCTGTCTAAGTTGACCACCAAAGTACTGCACCGCAAGTGGTCAACTTACACAGGTTTCACTGTATTTAAAATTTTATCTTATCCTCATTGCTTTTGTCCGTAATGTGCTAAAAACTACAGCATTTCCACTAAATTGTTGTTTTATGAGGATTTTTCAATTTTTTAAAATTATTTTTATGCTACTAGTTGAAATCTAGATAGGTATAGTCGCCACTTTTGGTCATTCCCTAGATGAAAGTAGACAAGACTTTTAAGTGCCTAAGTTTTCAAAAACGGAATTGGAAGTTAATTGCTATGAAAACTATTGAAAATACCGCTAAATGTGCCAGAATTTCTTTTTTGGATAACAATTGTTTTCTTCAGAATATTATTTTATCTTCATTGCTTTGGACTCTAATATGCTGAAAAATGACTATTTCATCTGAATTGCAATTTTTGAGGATTTTTAATTACTTACAATTATTTTTATGCATCAAATTCAAAAATCTATTGTAAATTTTTCACGTAGTCGCCATGTTTGGTCATTCTCAAGATCGAAGTAGACAAGATTATTAACTGCCTAATTTTCCATGAACAGGATTTTAGATGCTTATCTCAAAGCTAACTATTGAAAAGGTGTGTCTTAAAAGGTGTGTGTTAAAAGGTGTGTCTATAAAGGTGTGTCTTAAATCATGTTTTTTTTCTTTTAATTAATTAGTTTCTTGACAAGTGAAATTTTATCTGCACAATTGCATTTGATCCTCATTGTTTTGGAGGTTTTTCTATGAAAATAAAAAAAAACTATTTCCTCTAAAACAGTGGTTCCCAACCTTTTTTGGCCCATCGCTCCTTTCGGAAGTTAAATTACACCTATTGCCCCACACATTCTTCCTTTAAAAACACAAATTAGATGGCGCTGATTTTAGTGAAGATTAATGTTACTGAACGCCTAATTTTAGTTTAAAGCTTCAAAAAGTGCATGATACAGCAATAATTGGCGTTAAAAATTTTTTTTTTATTCTTAACCCCTTCCCCCACCCAAAAAAAGAAAAAACGTAATTTGAAGTGCTTTAATTAACCAACGTCATTTATATACTTAGCAAAAATAAGAATACTACATTTTTCAGTAACATGCTTTTTTTTTTAATTGAAAATTTTAACTGCTAAGATTTGTTCTTTTTCACCTTTTTAATGGCTGCCTTGTGCTTGATGGAACTCTGTTAAAGCTTTGATGTCTGGCTTTATATTAGTGAGATTTAATTTGACGTCCCCTTTGAGGCAGATGTCCAACTTATTTCTTTGCTTAGTGAGAAGCTGCACTACAGAGCTAAAACCTCTTTCAACTAAATATGTTGAGGGGAATGAGATGAGCAGCTGTTTAACCTTTTCCCAAAGTGGTGGGTAAGTACCCATAAGCTTCACCCAGGCAAGTTCGTAACCATATTGCTTGAAAGTTTTTTTTGATTCACAATCAAATTTCAAATCCATAAACTCTATCTGCAAAGATTTTTCCAGTTCATCCACATCTTCAAAACTAAATGGGTCTAAAATCCAGTCAGAAATTTGTAAGTTGATCAAATATGCAAACCTTGATTCATTATTCTTTTTTAACTGATCAAGGTGATCAATAAAAATTAAATTTTTTTCTTCAGAAAGTTCATCATCCACGATTAAACTTTTTAGAGTCAGAAACAGGATAAATTCTTTACGGCCGAAACATGCACAATTAAACAGAAATTCACTAAATTAAATCAAACAATAGAAACTACATATGGAGGTTTATGCGGTGATTGCAAGATTCTGAATGACAACTGATAAGTAAATGCAAAAATCCATTCCTACACACATCCATCCACTTTTCAGGCGTTAAATATATGCTGGCGCCAACGGTCAGACAGTGCTTACGAGATTTTTTTTCTTCCTCGTGAAAACGGCAATAAAATAAAAGATATTATTTTTTCGCTTTTGGGATTTTTTTTATCCGAACAGATTTGATTGAGCTGTAAATCATACATGCCTTATTTTCTGGGAATGACTTTTTTTGATTTGACGTGCCATATGCTTGGTTCGGTATTACAC